>NC_091029.1:8185000-8412500 GCF_041296385.1 Aphelocoma coerulescens | reverse complement strand
TACTGTTCACACTTCACATGCCCTGCTGAAACCAGAAAGAGAAATCTATAGGTGGGGGGGGGAGGTGTTTTTTGAGTTGCTGAAGAACTGTGCTAATTTTTCTCACAGGTGGAGGGAAGAGGCTGTGATTTTATTGTCTTGTGGTTGGACTGCGATAAGGAAGGAGAAAACATCTGTTTTGAAGTAAGGTTTCCATTTTTAAGACTCACAATCCCATAATATATTTGTCTGACAAGACTATCAATGCATTGTTTTATGAGTATACAGTAAAATTCAAACTAAAGTTGAATAGTTTTGAAGGCATGGAGGGCCTTGGTGGAAAAACTCACATGCTTTGAACTCTGTGAGAGTATAAATAAATTTCAGAGGTGTTGATCATCTTAGATGAGCAATCAGGTCTCTTAAATGTTAGAACATTCCAGTGCTTCGAGAATTGGTCTGTATTCCCCAGCTGGAGTAGTTATTTTTATGTCCTTGTAAAACTTCATCTCTATTATCTTTTGTTTATTAAGCAATTAGATGCTTTAGAGCACAGGAGCTGCTTGTAAGTGTAGGCTTACTGCAGAAATTTGGTCTCTGCACATAAAAGGCATAGAACTAAAACTTTGCTAAGATATTTTTTAACATCCTATTCTCAGAAGTCTACATGAAGAGTATTTGTTTGGGGGTTTCTGGTTTAGTTTAAAGAAACACGTTTTATCAAGTAACTGTTTTAAGTTCTTTATGTACCACTGTATCATTACTTGTGCCTTAGCAATAAGTAGAATAAACCCAGACAGAAACTGGTACATGTTCACCAAAAGGTGCTGCAGCTGTGCTGGTGAATGTCTTTGCCCTTAGCCAAGAATACTGATTTGCTCCCAGCAGTTGCTGTATAGTAAATAAATCCTTCAGTTTTGTTAGTTCTTCATATGCTTTTGAGTGGATGGACAAATACTGCTCTGGCTTATCAGTTAATGTATTGGCATGACATTTTGCTGAATTAAGAAAGCAGTGACATAGAAACAAATACTTTGTGGAGAGTAGTTTTATTTTAGAGAGGAAGCCTTTGTCTTTCAAATCCTCTTTCACTACGCTTCTGATTTTCCTTAGGTTCTTGATGCTGTTCTTCCTGTCATGAACAAAACCCGTGGCACGGAGAGGACGATTTACAGAGCTAAATTCAGTTCCATCACCGACACAGACATCTGCAATGCCATGAATCACTTGGGAGAGCCCAATCGCAATGAAGCTCTGTCCGTGGATGCCCGCCAGGAGCTGGATCTGAGGATTGGCTGTGCCTTTACAAGGTGACAGCACAGATTGCAGATGGTTTTGTGAAAGGTTCAGGAATGGCTCTGTGCCCTCATGATTTAACCCCAGCCAAGCCCCACACAGCCACTCGCTGCCTCCCCACCCATGGGGTGGGGGAGAGTGCTGGATGGGTAGAAGGGGGAAAACTCATGGCTTGAGATACAGACAGGTAATAGGTAAAAAAAAGCTGCACACCCAAGCAAAGCAAAATAAGGAATTAATTCACCACTTCACAGGGGAAAGCAGGTGTTCAGCCATTCCCAGGAAAGCTGGGCTCCATCACCCATTATGTTTATTTGGGAAAACAAACACCATCACTCTAAGTGTTCCCCCTTCCTCCTTATTCCCCCAGCTTTATATGCTGAGCATGATATCCCATGATCTGGAATATCCCTTTGGTCAGCTGGGATCAGCTGTCCTGGCTGGGTCTCCTCCCAGCTCCTTGTTAGGCAAAATGATTGTCTTAATTAGTAAGAGATGATATTTCTCAGAAAGCTCTTTTCCTAATGCCTGAATGATTTTATAGATTACTCATATTTTGTGCACGTATGATAACGAAAATGTCTGCTTTTCATGGGAATAAGGATATTAATGCATATGTTCCTTGTTTGTTTCCTCCCACCCCACCCCCCTTAGGTTCCAGACTAAATATTTTCAGGGAAAATATGGGAATTTAGACAGTTCTCTCATCTCCTTTGGGCCATGTCAGACCCCAACACTTGGATTCTGTGTTGAGAGGCATGACAAAATCCAGTCATTTAAGCCTGAGACTTACTGGGTGTTGCAAGCTAAAGTAAGTTTTACAGTACTTGTTTTTACAAAAGAAATGCATTTGTATTTTGTTCATTCATAAATTCGTAGCTGCTGACAAGAATTCACAATGCCTATAGTTTACTCATGTGTTCTCATTCTGTTCACATGTGTGTCACCACTCTCAAGAACAGATTCCAGGATGTCAGTTTTGTATTAAAGTGCTTATTGTCTGCTGCTTATAAAAATTCTTCAGTGCTAATCATCTAAGCTTAGATTCAGCCAAAAAGACTACTTTAAATGGTTCTCTTTTGTTCCCTGGGGTCCTTGGACTGACTGTTGTTAATTTGAATCCAGGAATTAATTAGCCTGCCAACAAACATTGGCATTGCTGAGTATTGGAATTTTAAAGCAAATAAAATGCTCGTTGTGTTAATTGGCAATTGAGTCCTCAGAGTACTTTGGCAGCTTAGAGTAGTTTTACAGCCTCGCTGCTGTCCAAGCTCTGAGAGCAAACCAACAGGGTTTTATGGCTTGTGATCACAAGGATTTTTTACACAAATAAGGAATGCATGGTAAAAAGTTGCCATTTTTGGATTTTAAAAGTAAAAAAAGGTGAAATCTGGCATCTGCTGTCATCTATTGTGATGAGTCTTGTGTATCATGCTAGGAAATACTTGGTGCTGTTTACAGAGGATTTTGTGCTCTCTTGTGTTAGTTGCTTCATACTGATTTTTGTACATGGGGCTTAAAACATGAGCTAGTTACAGTTTAATACAAGTGATTGATTTTTGCTAAATCAAAATGGTAAACTTTGAATTTCTGCCTATTTCAGTCTTTACTGTTCCCAGCACTAAACAAGGACAGTATTTCAGTTCAGTGCAGGAATAGTTCTGGTCATTCCCCAGGCCCCAGAACTCCCAAGTGGTCCATCCTTCTCAAAAGCCCCTGTGAAAAAGAGCACAACTGCATTTTGAGCACTGGTGCTCTGGTGCAGGTTTGTCCTAAATTTATTCTAACAAATCCTGTATGTCCTAGGATTTGCTTGCTGGACTCTTGTTGGGAATATACATTCTCACACTTTTAGGAGTAGAGTTGGGGAGAATGAATTAATTTTATTTTTATCCAATAGGTGAACCCTGAAAAAGAAAATTCTCTCACTTTAGATTGGGATAGAGTGAGGGTATTTGATCGTGAGGTTGCTCAAATGTTCCTGAATATAACAAAGATGGCAAAAGAAGCAAAGGTAAGAGTGTTTACCAGGTGTCAGTAGATCCATATTTCATATAAAGGAAATGCAATTTAATATTTCATTTGCTGCATGTTGGGGCTTTTGATTCTTTTTGTTAAAGAGTATAGAATATCTGTATTTTGGTTTTTATTTCATTCATCTTTGTGTAAATGAGAATAAAAGGTAAGAGGTTTTTTTTTATTGTAATCATATTATGCTGGTGTGGTCATGTCAGCAGAAGCCTCCTCTCAGTGTTGACTTTGGGAATGATCATCAATCATGATAGGAACTCTTCATTGCTAAAGCTGCTAGGAAATACTGTTCAGATCTCTCCAAGCAGACCTCTCATTTTCCATGAGACATTGAATAAATTGGAATTTAATTGTGTGTAGGGCAATATTCCTGCAGTTAAATTTTTAATCATGTGTATGGTGCAGTCTTTATAGCCAATTAACCTATAACTGCTCTGTTCAATACTTGTTTGACAGTATGTTTGGATTTAAGTGCTTATAGACATCAAGGTTCAAAGACTGCTTGAAGCTTTTAAAAATCTGCATTCTTGTAGTTAGGACTGTTGCTTGGAATGAGCACTAAATCCTTGTAGCACTGAAAGTATGTGCTGCTGAGGTAAGTGGGAAGTAAAGACAGCAGTAAGCTGCCTTGCTGTATTCCCAGTTAATTGTAGACCTGATCTAGTCCTGGCACAAAGGGACTTTAATTTTAGAACTTGATAAAATTATCTCCAGTCAGATTTTCTAAAGTAAAAATATGTTGGTGGTTACTGTTTTAAGAGAACGAAGCAGATATGATAAGAATAGACAGTGGTAGGTATGATACATGTTTATAGGCATGAGTGAAATTATGCATTTACCAAATGTCAGAACTTTTACTGTGAAAATGCTGTTTTCTAGGTAGAATCTGTGAGTAAAAAAGAGAAGGTGAAACAGAGACCACTGGCTCTGAACACAGTAGAAATGCTACGAGTGGCCAGTGCTGCTTTAGGTAGGTACAAAATTCAGATTTTCACACTGTTTTAAAGCAAAATATTTCAGCATCTCAAACAAAACAAATAATACATCATTTTGGGCAAAGGATCAAGTTTAGAAAGCTGCTTGTCAAAAGTGAAACGTTTGGTAAGATCAAGGTGACAAAAGTCTTATGGAAAGGACAAGCCATAATTTATTTAAATACTTGGGTAAGGTGTGCACCCAGATGCAGCAAACCATAATCACAGGGATGTGTAGATGATTTTTGTTTTCTCCTGTCTCCTCTTAGGAATGGGTCCCCAACATGCCATGCAAATAGCAGAGCGTCTTTACACTCAGGGTTATATTAGCTACCCTCGAACAGAAACTACCCATTATCCAGAAAACTTTGACCTGAAAGGATGTTTGAGACAGCAAGCCAATAATCCTTACTGGGCAGAAACTGTGAGTACATGAAGCAAAAGCTGTACTATCATTCTCTAGTCTATGTTTTAGACTAGATCTTGCTTGGTGTATTATGACCTCTAGGCCTTCAGAAACTTTAAATGGCTCTAGTTTCTTTTATTTATGTTGTATTGTTACAGATTTGATCTGAGTAAGCCATTTCTTTCTTCACCCAGGTAAAAGCACTGCTATCAGAAGGCATCAATCGTCCAAGGAAAGGCCATGATGCAGGAGACCATCCTCCCATCACCCCAATGAGAGCTGCAACAGAAGCAGAATTAGGTACAGGCAGATTCAGTAGTGTTGGGACACTGTGTGAGGAAATCAGTCGCTTGAGGTGTAAGGTGCCAGTTTCAAAATCACCGAGTTTCAACAGAAAATAAAATTATTTGAATGGCAGGAAGTGAAGAGAGAGCAAACTTGATCCTCACTGAAACTTCTGGTAACAGTGAAGTTCAGAGCTGCTTCAGCAATTGATCCTTGGGACTACAGTACTGCCAAGAAAAAGAAAACAGCTTAGTGCTACTTTTCTAGGAGAAATTTGTCCCAGAATAGTAGCTTCCAAGTACTGAAATTTTATTATATTTTGTGGCTGAGGTGTTGTTTCTCCCCAGGTGGAGATGGGTGGCGACTGTACGAATACATAACTCGGCACTTCATTGCCACTGTCAGTGCTGACTGCAAGTACCTACAAACCACCATTTCCTTCAGTATTGGCCCTGAAAGGTTTACCTGTGTTGGAAAGGTGGTAACTTCACCAGGTAAGACTAATCAGGAGTAAGTATTAGCTGCAGATTAATTTTTTTCCCCATTAATACACTGAATGGATATAAAAGTGAAGCTTTGGAAACAAGTGCAATTGTGAAGACTTTTTTGAGCTCTCAAAACCAGAGACCAAATCTTGTCCTAATTTTCACACTTCAGTTATGATAGAAAAAGTGTTATTTTTCTTGTAGTAGTCTCAAAGATTTAATGCCACATTTGCCAGTGTGAAGACCAGTCTTTTTACAGACAGCAAATGCTTTGTGGGGGATAAATTACACAAAGACAGAAGTTTTTTCTTGGGCCTCTCTAAAAAGAATGTAGCAGCACTACTGAGACTTTTATGGTAAACTGGCAAGTTGTTTGTTTCTTTACCTACAGGGTTCACAGAAATTATGCCATGGCACAGCATCCCATTAGAAGAGAGCCTTCCCCACTGTGAGAAAGGAGATCTTTTTCTGATTGGTGAAATCAAGTTGCTGGAAAAGCAAACCAGCCCTCCTGATTACCTGACAGAAGCAGAACTGATCACTCTGATGGAAAAGCATGGCATTGGTAGGAACTTGCTTAACTTACATTGTCCTGCAGTACATCCACCATGAGTGCAAAGAGTGTGAACCACTCCTCTGCACCGTCTGTCAGTAATGAGTTCTCAGTATCCATTTGGATATGTACAGTGATAATCTCTTCCCATTCAAACCACCATGCCCATAGCTCCCCTCAGGAGATGGTAGATTGTTTCTTCCCCCACATTCCTTTCCCTTTCTTATCCTTATTTTTAGTAGTTTCTGGCCAAAGCAGTATCCTTTCATAACATATCCCTGTCACTTCTCTGTCAGAAAGAGCTGATGTGTGGAAGGAAGCACCTCCCCATTCTTAGGAATGATTTCTTCTCTTTACAGCTTGCTTTAGCTTTGCTCTCTTCAGTAATCCTTCTGTATTTTATTATACTATTTACCACAATTCTACTTTCCTTTATCAGTCTGACTTGTTTATTTTCTCATGAATTTGCCCAGTCAGAGCAAACATAGTCTCTTACTCTTTTTCCAGAGAAAATAACTGTGAGAATAGGTGTCTTCCCAATAGTAATTCTTTGGAAGAGATGAAAGGATTAAGGTTTAAACATGTGTTTCAGGCTTCTCAGAATTGCAAAGGAACTACTAGAAAGAGAGAAGTTATTCACTGGAAGTAGGGTAATAGTAAGAAAGTATCTGAATTTAAGCAGTCTTAGGAGCCCTGTAGTTTGACATTAAACCAGAGAAGCCAGAAGTGGGTCATTTGATGAAAACTCTGTTTTGTTCAGGGTGGATCTGTTGTTTTCCTTTGTGTGACAGGAACTGATGCCAGTATTCCAGTCCACATTAACAACATTTGCCAGCGAAACTATGTCACAGTGGAGAGTGGTCGAAGACTAAAGCCTACAAACCTTGGCATTGTTCTGGTTCATGGTTACTACAAAATAGGTCAGTTAAATGCTCTTCCCTTTCCATCCTTTTACCTTCCTTTCCCTTTACTATATCAATGGCTGTTGTCACTGTGTATGTAGCATTTCTGTCTCAAATAATGCTGATTTTGATGTCAGTTTATGTATGAACAGTTTCCTACATCCATTTTTGACCTTTCATTGCTGCTGTCTCTGGTTTTCTGTCAGATGCAGAATTGGTTCTTCCTACGATCCGCAGTGCTGTAGAGAAGCAACTCAACTTAATAGCTCTGGGTAAAGCAAATTATCATCAGGTCCTGGAGCACACCCTTGATATTTTCAAAAGGAAATTTCACTATTTTGTGGATTCTATTGCAGGTAAAACTTTCCACATGTGAAGTTCCCTACAATTACTTAGTTGTTGCATAGAAAATACTTACATATTAGGCTCCACTCAGAGGTTAGGCTTTCTGAAAAGTTGTGCCAGGACTGGAAGTTTCCGGTCAAATTAATTTGATCTCCAAAGGGAGATGGACTGAATCATGTCTCCAAAACTCTATGTCAAGTTTATTTTGTGCCTGTGCAGTGGCGAGTTTTTGAAAACTTGAGATTAGCTGAACCTGTGTGTTTGTGCATGCTCAGTGCAAAATACTTTGTATTTTAAAAGTCTTTGTAGACAAGGAAGAGCATTGTGAGTAAAATATTTTAAATCTCACTTCTTCACAGATCTGTAGATGATTTCATGCAAGGTTTCCTCTTAAGAACTAGAATTCTAACATAAATGTGATTATTCCTTTTGCAGGTATGGATGAACTGATGGAAGTGTCTTTTTCACCCTTGGCTGCCACAGGCAAACCCCTTTCCCGCTGTGGTAAATGCCATCGTTTCATGAAGTATATTCAGGTCCGTTTACCTCATACTTGGAATTTAAATTTCACTTGCTGGGGGACATTGAGTATAAACTTCTTTTCTAGTATTAAACTTGGGTTCAGACGTGGTTGTCATGAGTGCATTTCTAAAACAAAAAGCCTGATAGGGTTTTGCCTTGGGGAACAAACCAGAGAGCAGCTCTAGCTGGGTTTGCCACAAGTTTTAAACTCTGTTGACCCTGCAGTTGCTCAGGAGATTTGTGTTCTGTTTGCAGGCCAAGCCGAGTCGCCTGCACTGCTCTCACTGTGATGACACCTACAGTCTCCCCCAGAACGGTACCATTAAACTCTACAAGGAGTTGCGCTGTCCCCTGGATGACTTTGAGCTGGTGCTATGGTCATCTGGATCCAGAGGAAAGAGCTATCCACTGTGTCCATACTGTTACAACCATCCTCCCTTCAGGGACATGAAAAAAGGTAGGAGTTCTGCAAACACGCAGGTATGACCCTCACTTGAAATAAATTAGGTACAATCTATACAATGTGCTTTATAGGAGTTTTAAAAGCAATGTTGCATAGTATAAAGTGCTGTTCAAATTAGACTCTAGATCCCTAAACTTCATGTTAAACTTACTGACCAAAATTTATTAGTTAACAAATTTTGAATTTTTATTTTCCATAAAACAAGTAAGAAAATAATTTACCTACCTGCACTGCAGGTGACCTTCACAACACTCAGCATGCAGTAAAAGACACCAAAATACTGATGCCTTGCAAATTTGAGTAGGCTTGGACAGGAGTATAAACAAAGAACAGGTCTTGGGAATGTTTTGATACTGAGATAAATGGTGTGTCAAAAGCTGTTGAAGGATACAAGAGTGTTCCGGTGAACCACGGCACAAGAGGAGGTAGAAGTTGCAGTTAGTTTAGTAGCTGTGGGACTGAAACTTATTTAAAGTAGTGCACTGAAGCTTTTCCGTATCTTTTTATTACCATCTTTTAATTAAAAATATCTTGGACTAACAGTGAGTAGTTCGTGTATAAAATAGCAGTTAGGCAGGAGCCATACATTTAATTGAAAACGTAATTACTTTTCATCACTAATCTGTCTAAACTGCCTGTACTGTACAGTGGCAGTATATGGCAAGTCTGAAAACCATTACAGAAAAATTTTTGAGCAGGGGGTTATTCTGAAACTGTGAAGAGGTAAGTTGCCATTTTGGGAGCAGTTCCATTCTTTAGTGATTTAGAAAATCTCTAGTATACTCAAGTGTCTCTGGCTTCTGTGTCTCACTTCCTTCAAACTGGGTAGTGTGAGTAGCGAGATGAAGGGCAGTCTGGTTTCACTCCTCTTCCCCCAGGAATGGGCTGTAATGAGTGCACCCACCCCACGTGCCAGCACTCCCTTAGCATGCTTGGAATTGGGCAGTGCGTGGAGTGTGAGAATGGGGTTCTGGTGCTGGACTCGACGTCGGGTCCCAAGTGGAAGATGGCCTGCAACAAATGCAACGTGATCGTGCACTTCTTTGAGAACGCCCACAAGGTCCGGGTGTCGCCCGAGACCTGCGACTTGTGTGAGGCGGCGCTCGTGGACGTGGATTTTAACAAAGCCAAATCTCCCTTACCTGGCGACGAGACCCAGCATTCGGGCTGTGTGTTCTGTGATCCCGTGTTTCAGGATCTGGTGGAGCTGAAACACGCGGCCATGAGGCACCCCATGCACCGTGGGGGACAAGGGAAGAGGCAAGGGCGGGGAAGGGGCAAAGGTCGGAGACCTGGAGGAAGACTCAACCCAAAGAAACCCAAGGACAAAATGGCAGCTCTGGCTGCTTACTTTGTATGATGGCCACACAACAGGCGAATAAACTTGTTATAAAAATGTGTTTCTCTTTGAGTTAATTTTTAAGTATTTTTGATGTTTCACTGCTTTCGTGTTCTTAGAACAGTTAAACACCTTCGGTTGCTCACAAAACAAACTATTCTGGATGATCTGTTAGTAACTGAGTACGCCTTAAAGCTTTTAATTGGGATTCATTGATACAATTAGAGCTCACAAACAGTAGGGAGACTCAGGAAGTCTACCTGGACTTATAACTGTGGCTAAAAGAAAGGAAGTGGAATTTGTCTCTTCTTGTCATTTCTGGGGCCTTTGTCAGCAATGCAAGTGCCAGGAATATTAGAACTGATTAAGATCAGTGCTATGCTGCCATCGTGTTTAAGTGTGGCATGAGACTTGCTTCATCTGACTTTGAATCTTCAAAAATAAGAAATGATTAGTAGCTGTCAGATTTTTAAATTACATCTGCAATAGCAAGAGCACTACTTCAAGACTGTCATTCTGCTGCATAAGTGAATAATGCCAACAGACATACAAAATGGAAATTATAAATGTGAAGGGGAATATCTGCCTTGAGCGGCGATTCCCAAACTATGGCCTGTGCAGACAAGTTAGTGTCTCATGGTCAATGGGGCCCAGTTGAATGAGACTTCCTGCTGCTGCTGGAAGACAGATTGAGTATCCATGCTGGTTTTTTCCTCTGTGGTCACACAGCAGATCATATCTGACAAAATACACTTTCTTGTCTGTTCCCTGCATTGTCATTTCAGTGTTGGTGAGTTTTGTTGTCAAAAGGAGGGTATCCTCATGCTTTCATGTGCAGCAGTATCTAACCACTGTGGCACTGGGTGCCACATTGCAAAATCTCATTGTACAGATATATAATACTCTCTCCTTTCCTTCCATGTGCTTATGGCTGAGCATGTCTGGTCATCTGGTCAAGTACAGTTTGTGTCACTTATAGCCCCAAAACAGTTTCAGCACTCATGGTCAGATGGGAGGTGCAAAGGCTGCTGCATTTCAACACAGAATGTGCAGAGTGACCTGATACGGGATGCACTGGCAACAGAGAGGAAAGACAAGTCCCTACAAAGGTAATTTACAACTCTGCTGTTTTAATTGGCACAGTGTGTGCATTTACTGAACCAGAGAGCACAGCCAAATACCACAGCACCAAGCCTGTTCCCCTGATCAAATGTTTGTTTATACAGTTACAGCTCAAACATGAACTATGTTTTAACAGTACTGCTTAGAAGATCCAGCCATAGGTAGAAGGTTTTTTTTTTCTGTAGTTCTTTTTAGCTCTTTCTGGTAAAAGCAGGCTGGAGCAAATAGCTTCTTGTCATGAAGAACCACGACAGGGTTTTAAAAATTAGCTTGATGTGGTGCCTCAGAGGCATAGGTCTTGGCATAGACTACAGTGGCTTTCAGGGTGCTTGTACTGATTCAGTTGTTCAAGTCCTCTCTTTTCTGTAGCCTGGTTTTGGTACACCAGGAACTGCTCTGAACATACTCGTGTGCCCAGCTGGCTGCTGCTGCTGGCTGGGATTTCTGTGATGCTGGGAGATGGTCCTGGATGTGTGGGAAACCTGTCACTGGTCATTCTCCACGGCTTCTGAGCTGAGTGGGAATGCTTTCCTCTTCCTCCAAGCATGGCTTTTACTTTGGCTATTTGCAGACAAACTTTTGGTTGTAAAATCTATTTGCACCCTTCCCATTTGCACGTATCTCCATGTGTGATTTGTCAGGGTGTGTAATTCTCCAGAATCTAATGTAGAGTATGTATTTTAGGATGGAAAAGGCACTCACCTCAGTCAGTACTCACCTTGAGTGTACTGTGTGCAGTTTTGGGCACCACAATGTAAAAAATACATTAAGCTATTAGAAAGCATCCAGAGGAGAGCCACGAGGATGGGGAAGGGCCCACGGGAAGCCGTAGGAGGAGTGGACAATGCTCTCAGGCACATGGCGGAATTTTTGGCGTGATCCTGACGTAGACTAACCTCAGTTGGAATAACGTTCTATGATTTCGTGAGTGCTGAGCGAGGGGAGAGCTCGGTGAAGAGACATCCCTGGGAAACACCTTTCTGCTGCTTCCAGCCCTTCCCTGGTGGCAGAGCGTGTGTGGAAGGGGAGGGCGCCAGCAGCTGCCCTGGGAGGGAAGCGGCGCGGCCTCCCCGCTGTGCCCCGTGCCTTTCCCCGCGGCACCGGCGGCTCCCTGCCCGCATTCCGGGCATTGTTTGCGGCCCCGCCCCGCCCCGCCTCTCCCGGCCCCGCCCCCGCGCGCCCCTTAAAGGGGCCGTCACCGCTCCCTCCGGCCCCGCCCCGCCCGCCCCTCCCGGCCGGGCAGCGCCGCCATGGCGCTGGAACTGGAGCCGTCAGCGGCTCCCTTGAGCTCCTTCCTGAGGGACTTCCCGGCCCCGCTGGCCCCGGGGGAGCCGCTGCCGTGGAGCTCCGCGGGGAGCGGCGCCCTGAGCAGGGCCGAGGTGCCGGGCGCGCTGGCCGAGCGGGCGAGGAGCCTCCTGGGCAGCAGGTGAGGGGGCGGCGGGGCGGGAGGGGGACTCCGGCCGGGCTGCCCCGGGGGCGCCGCTGGCGGCCGGTGTGAGGGAGCGGGGCCGCCCCGGCAGCGGGGCCGCAGCAGGTGCAGGCGCGGGAGGCGCTTCTTCCTGACGCGGGGCCCGCTGGGGGCGGGGGAGAGCCCTCAGCGTCTCCAGAGAAATTTAGTTTTGCAGATTGATTCATTTATTTGTCATTCCCCCTTCTAAATGACTTTTTGTGACTGTTAATGGCATGCTTCTGTTCAGGCCACAGGCCTTCGGCCCTGTGCCTTTATAGTATTGCTTGTGTGTGCTTTTCAAAAATATTCCTTTCCCACTCTCGGTGCGGATTCAGCGACAAGCCTGCAATTAGCGCGATAGGGCGATTCTTGTAGTGGAGTGCCGACAGCGTGAATTCAGCTCCCTCAGGGCACCTGTGTGGGTCAGCTTGGAAGTCTGGGAGGGAGCGGGTCTGTGAGGTGCCTTGCAGGGCTGCCAGGGGTGTTCAGCTCCCCAGCCCTTACGAGTGCGACGTGCTTGTGTGGGTTTCTCAAGCTGATGTTTTCTTAAGACTTCAGGAGCGTCCTCACACCACTGCTGGAGCACACAGCTGCTCATCAGTGGTGCTTCTGTCATCCCCTGACTGCATCCTTGTAACCTTCCTCCTGAACAGTTTAGACTTCCTCTTTAACACTGCTAAGAATTGGGATGTGACTTACTTCTTTTGGCAAGCTAGTGCTTCATCAAGAACAAGTTATTTCCCACCAATTTCTTGTCTCCTGATATTCCACTCTCTTCCTGCACTTCGGCAGTAGGGCCTGTGCATTCCAGGTGTTACAAAGTTCCTACCACAGTCTGCTTCACTGACCTGCTTGTAAGAGTCAAGAACAGCAATTGTGGATGGTCTAAAAGAACACGAGTGGTGATCAGACTGTGCTGTGGTACTGGGGGTGTGGAGGTGACTGGTTCTGGTTTGGTACATGCTGAATGTTACCTGGTTAGTAGAGGAATTTGATTGATAGAAAACGTGGTTTGAATTACTTGCCTTTTTAACTACTATCTGGTGAGTTTATGAACACCAGGTGGATTTTTTTTGTTGTTGTTGAAAGTCTATAGATGATTTTTAGATATTTAAATTGTCTGAGAAATTGCCTTAAAAATCAGGTTACTCCTACATATTACAGAGATGATTATGGACATAATATCATTCAGTTAAATGGTGTGCCTAAAGCTGAAGATGAGAAATGCATGCCAAAGAAATACAATTTCTTAGTCAGTAGTTTAAAAAGGCCCGGATAATCATTGCATTAGTTAGTTGTGCTTTGACTAAATTGCTCTTGAACAAAACACAGCTGTGCATTCCACAGCAAGATTGCAAATTCATCACGTGCACTGAATCGTTGAACTCTGTGGAGCAAAAGTGGTTCTGGGTGAGCACTTTAAAGAACAGGGTAATGCTAGTCTTGAATAAATACTTATCACATGGCACCCACTCTGCCACATGGACCGGCCTGATGCTCTCTACAATTGATTTAGAGAGGAGGGTATTAAGCTGTAGAGTTATGGGATACCTTACTCAAACTGCAGTGCTTGAAGAATCGGTATTTCTGAGCTGCATATCTGCTGACATTCTGTTGTTGTCTATTGGGCACGGTAACAAGTGGAAACAGAAGAGGAATGATGGTTTTGCAATACTTTCATCTCACCTGTCACTCCTGGTGTTTACACAGAGAGGAGCCTGCCAGTGTCAGAAGCTGCATTTTTCACATACCTGCCCTGCAGCCGGTTCTGGCTCCACAGTCTGTCATGTAGAGCTGCCCAAGTCCTGAGCTGGCAATTTAAAAAAAAAAAAAAAAAAAAAAGGAAGGGAAAGAGAGCTAAAGAAAGTAAAGCAGGATTGAAGTGCAGCACTCTACTTATTAATTCTTCTTTTCACAAAATGTTTGTAAAAAACAGAAATAGATGAGAAAAGTGTTTTTATGAATTCTTATGGCTGTCTGCAGGCAGCTCTGTGTTTGGGTGAGGCCATGAGTTTGGGCATAGAGTAGTGTACCTAAAGTGTCAAATGTAGGGATCCCTGCAGAATTATAGCTCAGTTTTGGAGTCCTATGACAAAGAGAAACCTCATCTTGTAGTTGCAAAAAGGCTGCATTTTCCTGTTGGGTAGGCTAAGTTCTTGCATGTGGAGAAAGACTGATACAGCCCAAGGCCAAGACAGGAATCTTGTGTTTTGAAATTGCAGGCCTTCTTCTCATAATCCCTGTAATTAGGAACTAAAACTGAAGTCTCTGATTGTGTGAGAAATTGCCAACATTACATTTTTTTTCCATGTTTGCTACTGTGGATCAATTCAAAATGCACCTTTGAAGGCTAAATAAACTTTTCTGCTGATGTGAATCCTCAATAAAATAGATGAGGGAATAGTAAGGAAATAAGAGAAAGAAGGATGTTAAAGGTTTTAAGAAATGGAAAAATAAGGGCGAGGGCTGACATTAGAAGACATTTAAATGTTTGTGTAAAAGTTGTTGAAGATGCAGAAGTGGTGCCAGATTAGTGACTGTGCAAGAGGTCACTGTAGTTGAGATCCACTGATCTGCAGGCTGTCATGGCAGCATCCCAAACATATGGATGGCAGCTCAGTGGAAAATACACGCCCTCAAATGTCAGTGTCACTCTACATAGGTTTAACACTAGGAAGGTGTTTGTGGATGTACCTTGCTGACTTCTAGCATTGATGCTTGATCTGTTTCCGGAGTGTGAGATTCCTCTAACCTCCCAGCATCACAGAATGTATTGTACATGGTGATTAGTGCTGCTGAAGGATTTCTCTGTAGATCAAAGTGTTATTGGGAATTGAGTTTGATGCTCAGTTCTGCTGTTCTGCTTCTCATTTCTGTGTTGTCAGGTACTTCATTCACATGTGCACAGATGTGTGGGTCATGGCCCGAAGGGCCCAAGCCAATAAAAGTCCATAGCCAATAATGGTCCAGCAATATCCTTGGCTCATGAGACAACATATGGTGATGTTTAGTTTGTTCTTCCAGTTGCTTGGAGGCACAAACCTTTGTGCCTTTGCAATGAGGAATGTTGTTCTTCCGCTACTGATCAGGATTTCTGTTGAGAAGAGAATGGACCAAGGAATAACATTGGTTGGGTCCAACAAGGAGTTTCTGAATGCTGTTGCTTCTCCAAGACTGCACACATCTCTTTACATGAAAGCACTTGGATACATCAGGCTAACCCATGAATGTCCTAATCTAAAATGAATTATTTTAACAAATTTCTGCAAATGCAGCTACCGTAGCAAAACATCAGCTAAACCAGCAAACCATTTTGCTCCCTGGCAGGACTTGCCCCTAAATCACTAATCTGGTGAAGCTTTGCATATACTTCTACTTTGAGTAGTCTATTTAAATCAATGGAACTGCCTGCTACTAACTGCAGCTAAATACATACATAACATTCTGAAGAATTGGAGCAGGCTTAAGTAATCTTGTTTTGCAGAATTTTAATTAACATACACTTTTGGATAGTAGCTGTGTTCTGATAGTCTATGAAGATAGCTGATTGTGAATGAAGAGGCCATTAGTTACTTCCCAAGCTTTAGAAATTAACCTGAAATATTCCTGACTTTTACTGCAACAGAACATGAGATGAAATCAGACCCCCAAATATAGAAATTTCGTCTTGCTCCCCTTGATAGGAGCTGAAACTTGTATGGCCATCCTGTGACATATGCAAAGAATAATGTGAAATTCCTGCAGCCTTCCTGTTTGAGGAGATTTACTACAATAACAGTTGAGAGACTTGGGCTTCCTGTTCTGCCCCCTCCCAATCAATCTGCTGTTGCCTCAGCATCCTGTTTTGTGTCTTTGTGCTTTACACTGTAGTGCTCACACCCAAGGTGAGGCCCTGGCATCTTTATTTCCAGCATTCCCTGCTTTTAGAGTAGTTAATTCAGCAATTCTGATATTTTGATGTTTTTGTGATTTAAGCATGAGGACCAGGAAAAGAAAATAATACCTTGCTTCTGATTTCCCACTCTCTTCTTAAAATGCTCTTTAACCTCTTCCTCTGTGAAAACTACTTTCTACTGTGACCTCTGCTTTCAATAAATCCCCTAAAACTTAGTTCCTTATTCCTAATTTGAACCATTTAGTGTAATGCACTGCTATTTCGCCTTGCTTGGGAATGTGTTTGCTATTTTGCTCTCATAACCTGTGTGAAACACCCTGTCTGTCATTGTTTCAAGATAAATATTCAATTTTGAAACAACATGTTTAGGGCTTAATTGAAGAGTGGTTTTTGTGGAATTAAGCCTCTCTTGTTCTGCTGTGTGTTTTTTCTTCCTGCAGAGAATTAAATGGAAGTAGCAGGTGACTCTTCCTTGCACATTTTGTATAAAAACTGTTCAGTAATGACTGAAGGGCCTGTACAGATGGATTCTGGATTCTAAAGCTGCTGCTTCTGGTAGTTTCATAAGAAAAACTGGAAAAAAAACCCTGCTTCATGTAACCATAAGAGATGAAAATTCTGTGTGTGGCATTGTTTATGTATTTGTTTTGATTCTCTTGTTCATCTCTTTTAGCAACCTGATGTCATTAACACAAGAAACAACTTCCTGTGCATTGTAGGATGTCAGATGTTCTCTCCTTAATGGATGTATATCTGTACTTTTCTGGCCACCATCACCCTGGGAGCTCTGGGTACTGCTCTAATAAATGCTAATGCTTAGAGCTGCTTGAGTGGAAACATTCTGTAGTTGATTATAAGAATAAAAAGAGAAAGTGAAATAAAAGTAGCAGACTGGGGAGAAAATACTGAATACAAGCAGCTTTTGTTTATGAGGAAACTTGTGACCTGCTATTATTTTGGCAGTGTGAGAGGATCTTTCACTTGCTGGAGAACTGCTGGCATTTGCAGATCTGCACTAAACTCACTGGTGATAGAGCTGTAACATGCTAGAAACATACCCTGAGCCCACAGTGGCAGAGCTGTGCTGGGTGTGATCTTCTGCTGTTACAGAGCTCATGGAACAAATAAGGGCACATCTTCCCTTGGACTTAAGGCAGCTGCAGCTGACTTATGCTAGAGCTTGTGCTAGCAGATATAACACTTCATTTTCCTCAACATGTGTATATGCACACTCTGAAAGGAAAAGAGGATTATACAGCAGTGCACTGGCCTGCAGTACCACTGCTGCCTTGTTGCTATGACTTTGGTAATAATGTCTATTTGGGGTGGGGGGAATATGAATTCTTTCACTTGCAAAATAAGTAAATAAAAATGCAGAAGGCTTTGTGTAAACATGGGGTGTTTGGCATATCCTAGAGAGACTTTGTACCACCCTCAGGAGTGACACAGAGCTCGTTCCTCTGCTTCCAGTGCTGAGGAGCAGCTGTTTGGGGTCTGCCATCTGCTGCACTACTCTGTGTCCTCAAAGCGGCTGTAAGCTGGGCATGGAGCACTGCAGGAAGTCTGTCAGCTGTTTTCAAGTCTTTGTAAAAAGTGCAGTTGTAGCTGAGCCTCTGGCCAAGGTGTGGTGGCCTGACCTTGGATGCTCTGGATGCTTGCCCCCTACCCACAAAGCTGTTTCCTAGAGACTTCTGAATATACCCTCTTAAACTGGAGAGGAAGGAGGGGTAGGAACATCTTTGAACCAGTGACTTGTTTGAAACATTCACTGCAAGTGTCCTGGGGATTTAATGACCCAAATAAAAAAAAGTAAGAAGTTGTCTTACTGGGTTTCTGCTTCCCAAAAGAATGTGTGTATTCTGTCTTTTTTTTCTTTTTGAAGACTGGTACTAAAATGGTCAGTAACAGTCTTATGATTGACCTGGCATATGTGATTACACTGTGGCTGTGGTGGTGTGACAGCTGGTCTTTTGAAATGAAATAAAATAGATGACTAAATTGTATTGCAGAAGAGAAACAAGGTGAACAAGAGAAGTAAGTTTTGTTCTGTAATTTATGCCAAATCTAAAGTATGCAAAATACCATAATTGCATTCTACTTCTGTAACTTTATTTTGGCCCCCAGGTATGTGTATTAGCCGGAGCTTTGCATGGCTCCTTTTAACAGTACTGTGTGTCCAGTAGTCCAGAATCTTTCAAGGAGGGAAGTGGCATATAAATTTAAGTGTCTTCTTTATTAGCATAAGTATTGCTTTACTCTTTAACTTACTTCTTTTATCTGTAGTCAGGTTTTTGAAACGAGGCTTGTCTTTTACTGTGGGTGGCTGGAGGATATGAGCTCCATGCTCCAGCCACTGTCAATTTGACTTCAGCTGCTGGTGAAGCTCCAATGCCTCATCTGCACTGTTACAACATGCTTTAATTCTTTTAAAATATTTTTTATTGTGGTCAAAACACACCCTTTATGTTAGCAAAGAAATAGCCTGCAGCAAAGAAATTCAAAGTCTGTTTACTACTAGCCTGTGTGTGCCGAGGCTGTGTGTTTAGTGTTGCGTGCCAGAGAAATGGGGCTGACGTGTTTCTCCTAAGATTCTCTTAAAGTAGCATCCTGTGCATGTAACACACCCCACCAGCTTTCCTCTTCTTCCCAATACAGTTGGTTTTCCCCTTAGGAAACAGCTACAGTGTTCCTTCTGATTCATGGAGATTAAATTATGCTTGATTCAGCTCGTCACCAGGGTGTCTCGGGCTTCTTTGAAAGGAAGATTTTAACAATAAGTGACATTCTTCTTTGCTTACAGGAAAGGTTTGAAGTCTGTAATGGTAATTGCAGTGGGTTACTTTTGCACTGGTTGCCATAGGTACTGCAGCAGTTTCCAGATACTCTCCAGCCAAGTGAGACCTTGTAGCTCTCAACTAAAGCAGCAGTTCTTGCTCTTTTTTGATGACACATTTTGTTAACTCCTAAAGTCTCTGATTCAGAAGATGAACTTAAAACTGATAAACATTGAACCTGAATGAAAGATGCCCTTCCTTGGAGCTCCATTTACTTGAGCTCGAGTGAAAACCAGTCTTGCCAAAATGGTAATGCTATAATAAAGAGTTGATAAAGTAATCACAAATATGTTCTGTTCAGAACTGAGATTGAACTAAATAGGTTGGGTAATTTTTTAGACTTTTATCTTTTTTCAGCGTGTCAGAATCAGTTGTTTGATGTTGTTGCTGACTGCATAACAAAATCCCAATAAACAACCACTCTCTTACAGATTTGCAGAGCTATGGAGGGGGAGGAAATACATAGGAAGCAAAGCTGAATGAAGCGTATCAGTACTGAGGAATCACTGAATTTCCTTTTCAGGGACTGGGTGGCAACTGGAAAAAATTTAAGGATGTAACATAATATGTAAATTTTTTCTTTGTTGCAGGCATCCTGTAAGCAGAGGTTTATACAGGACTCGTGCATTATAGCACTTAGTAGATTTCATTTTGTTTAAGCTGCTTTTTATGGACCCAGTTCAGCAATCCTGGATTCTGGAAAGCAGAAATATGATGTTTAAAATCAAAGTATTAAGCCCTCTTCTGATCCTGAGCTGTGAACCCAGGCTAGAGTTGATTTTTTCCTCCAGCACAGCAGAGAATTCTGAAGATGGCTGAAGCTGTGGCTCTCACTGTGCAGCTAAATGCATAGCTGGTTCTTAATGTTTCTTGTCTCTATTCTTGGAGCTGGAACGTGCTTTGACTAAAGCTTCTGACTTTCAGCAGCATCAGCAACACATCTGACATTGTGGGGCTTATATTTTCATATTCCTTTCTTTTTCTCTTACGCAAACAAAAATGGGAAGAAAGATTTTGGAGTGCAGGGGGTGCCATATCTGTTTTGGATGTATTTCTTGCCTGACCTTTTAAAAGGTTGTCTGTCAGTGTCAGAGTCATTATAAGTGGGCATTGTTACTTTAACTGAGCTAGGAAAGGAACTGACTCCCCTAAACATATTAGCCTTAAAAAAGAAACAAAAAGCCGCATTCTGTTTTCCCTGGATGTGACATGACTGCAGCTAGCACTGAAAGGACTGCAAACACATTGCCATCTATTTGAAGTACCGAAATAACTCATTAAATTGGGCTGTCACTGCCACAGAATGTGTAGCATAAAGCAGGCCTGTGTTGGAGCCTGTTGACTGAGACAATGCTTTCTGTTTGCTGCCATGGGAGGTACTCATACACGGCTGTGAGGATGTGACAAGGCCTCTCTTTCAGGAGCACAATGGCAAAATGCATTTCAGCTTGTTGTCACTGGGATCTGAAACCCCGTGGTCTTCCCCTCCCTGCCCTTCTGTATGCACAAACCAGTCATTGCTGAGCAACATCACAGACCAGTTGCTTCCACCATTTCATACTCCCCAGCAAACCAGTTTTATGCAGAACTTTGTAAATGTTTCCTGGCAAAACAAACTCCTGTCCTTGACTTGCTGTAGGTGCCTTAATGTGGTATTTGCTTTGGTTATGTAATTCGATATTTTGTGGGAATCAAACACTCCATGAACAATGGATAAAGTGGCTTTTTATGGATGTTGGTGCTTATTCTTCATTGTGCTCTTAGAAAATGGCTGGAACGTGTGTTGTGTACTGTAGTTTTTAGTGCTTGCCATGAGACTATAGGGAATATAGGAGTTATTTTATAGTAGCCTCATTTTGGAGTTGGATGGGACTTACTTGTTTAATGACTCAAAAACATACCAAGTCTGTGCTTCTTATAAAACATGTGGCTTGAATAAAGCATTGAGTGAACAGGAGATGGTGAGCAGATCATGTAGCATTATTGTCTTCTAGATGCCTGCCTAAAAGCTTCATCTAAATCACAAGTCTTGGAGTCTCTTCTTATCCTAGTGCCCAGTCTCAAATCTTTGCATCTTTTACCTGGGTGGTTTCTTTGGAAAACTTCCAGTCAGAATAAACCGAATGATAAGGGCTGTAGGTTAGCGCTAAGCATGACTTTTCTTGTAAAGGGAAGGAGAGTTCCAAGTAACCTTTTCAGAGATTTGCATCTACCACAACGTTGAGATTTTGATACTGTCTGTGGTGAGATTGTTGACTGTGAGCAAGAAATGCTGTGTCGTGAGTAGAAACAAAATGTGTGTGTTCAGAGGCTGGAATTGAAGGTAGCAGTTCCCATCTGAGAGCTCAAGAGAAGGAGGTACCATCTGCGACTGGAGTGTGAGGCAACAGTTTGAAAATATGATTCATACACTTCTTCCTCTTTACATTCTTGAGAAAGCAGTTGTCTAACTGAGGATCTTACTAAAGATTTGTGTGAATAAATATTGAACATATGGTTTCCTCTACTAGTTTACTAATGAAGTTGGTATTGTGTGCAATGCTTTCTAAGTATGAGGTCACCAGCCATACACTGCGAGGTTGTAGCTCAGTTTAAACTAATGCAGTCTCTTTTGCTTTGCCTTCCTTTTCTTACCAGCAGAGGTGTTTCACCACTTCTTGCAGCATCATTGATCCATGCTGCAGTTGATGAAGTTCTCCAAACAGACTTGACTGAATTTAAGCTGCAAAATGTGGAAACAGAGGGAGAAGGAGATGAGGAAAGGTTCACCTGTAAGTATACTTCTTTTTCCGTCTGTGGTTTTCCCAGAGGCTGTCTTTCAGAAGACTTAAGTGTTTTGAAATGTTTCCCAGATTTATTTGGTTAGGCTGCCTGGCAAGCAGCAGTGAATGGAACTTCATTTGCTTTTGCTGTGTATCTGTGGGATGAAAGGAAGCTGTGCTAGTTTTGTGAGCAACATGCAAACGCAGTGTCTGGAGCCCTGACTGATCCTGTGGATTGGCTTTCTGAAAGGGAAGAGTGGGCCCTTTTCCCTTCGGTAGAGTGACCTTAGCTAATTACTCCTGTGCTTTGACGTTGACATCACCACAGTTGTACAGCCACACCAACACCTTCAGTTGATCCATATAAACCATCTTGCTTTTGTCTTGGCAACCAGATTCTGGCTGCTCCACATCTTGAACATCCTGGAACTCCAGATCTTTCTCTTGGCAAGTTGCTCAATAGTCTGTCTTTATCAATGATTTCTTTTCTTCCCACTCTCCCCTATAAAGGTGGGATGCTGAGGGAAGAAGAGTCTGATGCATTTGTCTTCTACCTGACTTTTCTCCTGAGTGAACTGGAGAGAGAGCAGACCTTGGTGACTGAGTACTGGATTTGTGCCTTGTGTAACAGATGGTCCTAGTGCATTTACGTGCTGAAGTGTTTAACATCAGGCTTCACCAAACCTTCAGTCCCAGTGCCAAGAATTTAAATGGAGCAGGATGCAGGCAGCGTAGAAGATAAAAATGGAGATGTCCTAGGCAACCCAGTCTGCTCTGTAAGAGGAAATACTCACCATGCCGCTTCTTTGGGATGGCTTGAAAGGCAGTTAGTTCAGTGTGCCCCAAACAGAGTGCTGCGATGGCCAGGATATGACACTTCCCAGAAGCCTCTTCCAGCACTCATGTCCAAGTCGGAAACGGCAGGAGGGGGAACTCAGTTAATTAAGTCATGCTGCACCCTAATTATGTCATCCCTCGCCTTAATGCTTGTGGCCTTCACTCACTGCAGCAAACCTGGCCTGGGGCAGGACTCTGCCTTGAGGGGGAGCTGGCAAATGAGTTCAGTGTGACCAGATCGCTGCAGCCTCTACAGGAAAATCAGAAGCAGCATATTGTAACTCACCTAGGATAATAATTACGTAGGTTTTCACAAAGCAGTTGGAAACTGTTATCAGAGCATCCTGCAGTCACTCTGCTGTGGACTCTTTGTTGACTTCCGTGTAATTATCTTTGAGGTGAATACAGCAGTCATATAAGACATGAACTGCTATACATTTGTGAGCCTAAAATTATAACTTGTAGTTCTGGGTCTTATGTAAATCTTGGGCCCACAAACCAAAACAAACCCTATCTGAATGATAAAGAAATAACGTTTAGAAGCAAGGAGTAATGAAGAACTTGATAGGACACGGACATTTTCTTGGTCACAAGCATCTAATGTCTCTGGTTACTCTATATTGGGGACATTCGTAAGATATTCAGGCTGCTGTTTTACTCTGAAGGCCATAAAGATAGCACTGGAGTCTACTTTTAAGATAGTGCAGGCAAAATTGGAAAATCCTTGGATGAGTTTAATGTTGAACTAGCTCACATTCTCTCTCACTGTTCCTTGTTGACAAATGCCCCAGAACCCTCCCTGTTCTGGTGGTTGAAACCTTCTTTAATTTCGACTTTACATATTCCTGTCTATTTTGGTTGTTCGTTCTTATGTTACCATTGCCATTTAGATCAAATCTCTACTGACCATTCATTCCCCTATCAAACAGGATGGAAACTGCTCATTGTTCAGGTACTTGGTTGCCTGATCTCAGCAAGGAACAGCTACTTTAAAGGTGTTCATTCTTCTGCACCCATGGACTGTACTTGTTTTCCCCTATCTTGTAACTGCTATTACATCACTTTAACTGTACAACTAGAAGGAAAGATATTCCTCATGCTACAGCACAGTATGGATTCTCTTCCTGCACTGCAGTAATTATAATAATTCTGCCAAAAAAAAAAAGGCATTTTTGGAATGAAAGAGAAGTGATTATATAAAAGCAATGGGGGGGTGTGCACGTGTGAGTACCACTGTTTGTGGTACATTGCAGAAGCATGTCTCTTGTTAAGGTACTTTTTCAGATTTCACAAGCT
Source organism: Aphelocoma coerulescens (assembly GCF_041296385.1). Classification (NCBI taxonomy): domain Eukaryota; kingdom Metazoa; phylum Chordata; class Aves; order Passeriformes; family Corvidae; genus Aphelocoma; species Aphelocoma coerulescens. The sequence goes on along the minus strand of NC_091029.1, from coordinate 8,388,724 downwards.
TGATATTTAAACAGCAATATGTCTCTTCTGGTCAGTATTAGTCTAGACATTTACAAATATGTAAACTAACAGCTGTAGACAAGGCTGTCTAAGATGCTGTCCTATTTAGTTATTTTGTTTATGGGATGATTTAATATTTAAAGGTTTTTATAGCTTGCCCATTAACACCTACATATTAAGCAAATCAAAAGTAATTTTGGTTAGTATGTAGTGGCTGCTAATCAAAGATGTGTGTTTAAATTTAAGCTTTCAATTCTCCGGGCCCAGAGATGCATCTGAAGCTGGCCAGCCACTGTTGCTGAGAAAAAAAAAAAAAAAAAAAAAAAAAAGCTTGAGAACCAGGAGTTACAAAAAGAAATTCTGAGGAAGCTTTGATGTTATCAGCGTTATCAGGAGCTGGGATAAAACAGATACAGGAGAGATAGTCCATGCACTGCAGTTCTTTAGAATATACACTAGTGACCAGCAAATTATTTTTGCTCTATAAATGTTCTTTTCAGTGCACTTTGAAGTTAGTTGATTTAGCATTGAGGCAGGTTTCCTACTCTAATAACAGAACTTTAAATTGTTACCTGTTTGGAGGGATACTGTGTTGCAAAGCTAGACACGATGCCAAGCACCAAGCCATTCAGTCTGATGAACAATAAGTTTGGATTAATTGATCTTTGGGATCTATCCAGAAAAGGATTTGAGTGTCTGGCTGGAGCTTTTCAGGCTATGCCCAATGGGTGCTTGTGGTTCCGCTCTGTAATGACAAAGCTGGAGAGTAGCGGAAATGCTCTGTCCCTCCAGCTTCTGCAGCCATGAGTATTTAAAAAGATAAAGATAACAGCTTAAAATTCTAATCTGTTCAGCTCAACTCTGAGTTGAGCTATTGACCTCAGCAAACATTTTCAGACTTCCTTGTTATTTCAGTTGAAGTGGTTCAGTAGGACATAACCTGACCCAAAGCCAGGCCAGTGCTTTTTCAACCCTTGTGTCCAAGACAACAGCAATCTCTTCTTGAAGGTTTTTCTGCCCACTTGGTGATTCCCTTTTATTTTTCAGTAGGTAGGAATTCCTATCACTATGTAATTTTACTTACATAATATTAACATTCATGTCTAATATACTAGACTGATTTTTTTTTTTGGGGTCTTTGTTATGATTTTTGTAATGTAATCACCTGCTTGATAAACATCTATTTTGAAAAAGAACTAGCAAGTAAAGAAGCTGCTATTATCCCTAGTGTTACACTGTTTTCCGTTGCAACTTTCTCTCCACGTTATTCTCAGGACCTCATTTTAATTCTTGCAGAGCCTGTAAAAGCAGGGTGCTGGATGTGTGTATGTAGCTGTAGTGAAAGAAACTTGAAGGAAAGACAGGCCAAAAGATGGGGTAGTGTAGGAAAGTGGGACGCAGCACTTACTGTTTTGTGTCTGTGCTGTCAGTGCTGGATGAGGAGTCGCTGCAGCGCTGCTTTTTTAACAAGCTGAGGGATGTGTGCTGCGAGTGGCAGAAGCAGTCGCCGTCGCTGAGGCCGCTGACGCGCTTCCTGCTGGTGTCCATCCACGCCATCCGCAACGCCCGGCGGAAGATGGAGGATCGCCATGTCCTCCTCCCGGAGTTCAATCAGCTCTTCGGTCTCTCGGTAAGTCTGGACACAACAGGGGAGGCTGGCTGGGCAGCTTTGCAACATTGCTGTAAGCCCAGGGGCCTGGTGATGGGTGATCTGTGAATTTCTTGCCGTAAGTTATTTATCGTGTCTGCACTGGAGCAAGGACTTAGTGACTCAGATTGCTGGGGGCCAACTACTGCCCTGATAAAGAAGTGATGCAGGGAGGATCTTGTGCCTTTGGGATTCGTGTCATAAGTTATGGTACGGGGAGATGGGAAGTTCACCTAGTGCTATGTTGCTGGAGTTACAATGTTCTTGTGACTGACACAACTTATATATGGATTGAGAGCAGCCCCGAGGAGCAGAACTTGGGGGTGTTTGTTGATGAGAAGTTCAGTGTGACCTGGCGATGTGTGCCTGCAGCCTAGAAAGCCAAATGTGTCCCGGTCTGCATCAAAAGCAGTGAGGGCAGCAGGCCAAGGGAGAGGACCTGCCCCTCTTCTGTGCTCTGGTGAGACCCCACCTGCAAAGCTATGTCCAGCTTTGGGACCCACTACATAAAAATGAGATGGACCCACTGGAGCAAGTCCAGAGAAGGCCACAAAGATGATGAGAGGGCTGGAGCATCTCTGCTGTGAAGACAGGCTGAGAGCTGGTGTTGTTCAGCCTGGAGAAGAGGAGGCTCTGGGGATACCTTATAGCAACTTCCAGTGCTTAAAGGGGCTACAAGAGAGGGGCTTGGAGCAACCTGGTCTAGTGGAAGGTGTCCCTACCCATGGCAGAGGGGCTGGAATAGGTCCCTTCCAACCCAAACCATTCTGTGATACTAAGAACAGAAAGGGGGGGAACAGCAGTTGTACAAGTGCCAGTTCATGAAACTGCCAGAGGACTACATAACCAGCACACTGCTGCTTCAATTCCAGGTTATTTTTAAGGGCATTAAGTGACTAACAGTGAACAAAGAAAAGTAATTGGCCTGCGAAGTACCTATTTCATCCATTCTGTACATGTGTAAATGGACTTAAATTGCCATTTGTATGGAAGAAAGCCCAGAATAAAGAATCTTTGCTTGTTGGTACCAGTCTGTGAGCTATTTTGGTTTTGAACAGGAATGTCTTCCTCTCTCTCCCCCCCTGCAAAAGGATGACGTTGATCGCGCTTACTTTGCGGTGTTTGATGGCCATGGTGGAGTGGATGCTGCCAATTACTCAGCAACCCACTTACATGTAAACGTTGGGTTACATGAAGAGATTGTTAAGAATCCAGCTGAGGCCTTGAAATGCTCTTTCCAGAAGACAGATGAAATGTTTCTTTTCAAAGCCAAAAGAGAGGTGAGTGGGTAGAGATTAACTCCATTGTATTTAAATAACACTGAGAACTGTTGGACAATGTGGTATTATCCAGAAAATTCTGGCAGTTCAGTTTATTTGAATCACTGGCTTCTTTATGAAATTATGCTACATATAAAGGTTTTGTTTGATCAAATTACTTCTTATTTTGAGGAAAACCAGTGCTTGGGAGTTCAAGATGAGTAATTGAAAAGAAGTGCTAAAATTATTTAAATTATTCTGACATATCAGTTCTTTGGAAGAATGCTGGTGCCTCATTGTCTAAATTGGGCAGCCTCTAGATGTTCTGTTGTCCTACCTCTTATCTGGAAAAGAGATTTCTCTCTTCCTGATAATATGGTTGCTATCTTCCTCTTTCCTGTCCTGCCATTAGTGTCACTGATAGCTGTAAGTGAAAAATGTCTTCTATGATTTAAATCAGACTCCTCAGTTCATTAAACTTATTGATCAGCTTTGAATTGAATTGGTATGATGAACATTCTGTCTTCAGATCTACATTACACAGTTTGAGAATTCTTAGTATAGAAGTACAATGGAAGTACTCATTGTTAATATCCTCATCTCTGTCAATGAGGTACAAAAGAAGGACCAGAATTTTTATAAGGTCTGATTCTCACTAATCTTTACAGGGAATCTAGGAGAGTTAGATTTTTTCCTTTGTTGACATTCTGATTTATATACCCAAGGATAAGGGGATCTGTGTGGAGCAAGGTATTTGTAGTTGCTAATGTTAGAGTGGAGAATGTGAAAAGGATTGGAGAGATGTGTTTGTGAAATGTTCATTCTACTGAAATTCAGATCCTCTTGCTTTTCTGCATGTCTCTGTTTTAAACAACAGAGCTCTTAGTCTCCTAGATTGGTTTTAGAATTAATAGCAAGAGAAGGAAGAACATAAGACAGTATTAATCATCTGCATATTAGAAGATATGTTTATAAATAGTCTATTTCAAGTCTCTCTACTATCTTGTACTTATTTTTTTAAGTATCTGAATTAGGATTAGCAGGTCTAATCTACTGCATTTAGTGTGATTAAAGCTAAGTTTTCAATAATGCCATATATCCTAGTAGGGCTTGTTGCATACTCACCTGACACACCTGTTTTCCTTCTGTAGAAGCTGCGGAGTGGCACAACAGGTGTGTCTGCATTGATTGTAGGGAACAAACTACACATAGCATGGCTGGGGGACTCTCAGGTGATGCTTGTGCAGCAAGGGAAAGCTGTGACATTAATGGAACCTCACAAACCAGAAAGAGAAGTAAGTCTGGCTTGTTTTTTCCTCTTAAGTGTGTGATGTCAGATTCTCTCTTGAAACCTCTTGGAGTCAAGCCTTTTTAAGTGTTTGGTGCTTTACATAAGTACATCTACTGCATGGTAGGATGCATGGAATTAACAATTTCTTGTTTTGCATCCACTCCTGTGTGTTGACAAGGTGATTCCTACACCTTGCCTGCTTGAAGGTACTAATGAATGGTACTCATAGTCCTGACTTCAGTTCTTGCTCAGATTGTTGAAAATCTGCAGTAATTAAAGACTTTCACAGGATTTTGGTGTGTGAATTTAAATCTGCCTGTTACAAAATATCTTAGTAATTTGAGATTAATGGCAATTTAAAATGTTAGCATAATGCAAGTCTTTCATTATATGCAGTACTGTCATTGAAAAGCTAATGCTGATCTGCTGGTCTAGCTGGCTTAAAGTGTATTGCATTTCCTATCTATTTTAAATAGCTAGATATTTTATTCCATGAAATTGGATGGGGACCTTGCAAGTTTGCCTGGTATTGCATGAGCCTTTGCCTTCATTGCATTAATATTTGTAATAACTGAGTAGTTAAAGGAGTATCAGGGCAAAGACTATTGTTACTTAGCCTAGTTGTCATATATTTCATTCTGAATATTTATATATTCACCCAATTGCTGTATGGAATGGGAAGAAGTGGCAGGAGCATTTACTCATCCATATGGGAAAGGATATGATGATACAAAAACTTGAGAATTCTGCTTTTTTTTTCTGCTTTATGGATAAGCAGATAAGCCATAGCAAGGATGGAAAGTAGTGGCTTGTTTCCAGTAATCCTGTGTGCATGTTTCCATGCTAGATTCTGATGTGTGTTTGCTGTATTCATTGTAGAAATATAGAAGCTGGAGCAGCAAACAAAATGTATTCCACTGTTTTTCAGGATGAGAGAGCAAGGATTGAGACTCTGGGTGGCTGTGTAACCTACATGGACTGCTGGAGGGTTAATGGTACCTTGGCTGTTTCCAGAGCAATTGGTGAGATAAACCATCAGAATCAGTAAATTTCGGATTAAATTTGATTGAAACATCCCATCTTAGACTGTTTACTGTAAATGGTGTCTTGTTCAGCATCAAACAAATAGTAAACCACTTAACTGTCTTTCCCATAAGGCTTGCAGCTACATCATCTTTTTGGTTTTACTGTGAGCATAGAATGTTGTTTTATTATACATACTAGCCATGATAGTCCTATTTTTTTTCTAATACTAAGTTTTTTGCTTCTTATAAATGCCTGAACTACTGTAATGTTTTACAGTAGTTTAACAAATGTGCAGCATTTAATTTTTAAGAGTGGAGGTAGCAATAAATGTTTATCTAGCCTTTTTTATGTGCTTGAATGTCTGAATTGTGAGGGGGTTTTGTCCACTTTAATATGAATGTATCTTTCTCCTGACTGCAGATCTTTCTGCTTAAGTCAAATCACTGCATTGTCCTTCAATATCCAGCAATTTAGGGCATTTTAATTGTCGTATTCTTACAATCTTATTAAACAAGCTTACTTTGCTAATTGCCAATTAGGGCAAAAAGAGGAAAAACCCCTGGGCAATACAGTAGATAAATGTAATGTATGAGTGGGAGCAGATTAGTATGGAATTTGTATAAAGCTATTTGGATCAGTAGCAACTCATATTTGGTAAGTATGTCCATACAAAACTGATAAACTAAATACAATGAGTAGATTCTTAGGGCATTGTGCTGTATATCTGGATAGCTAAGAAAAATCTGATTTTCATGGCATTCTGAAGGCTGTACAAGAGGCACACCTGCAAAATGAACACCTGACTATCTCCTTGCACAAATACATTTCTGAGAGAAAATCTTTAGGAATAAATTCCTTATTTTCCCTGCAAGATTAGGGGAGCATAAATTAAAGTAACTCCTTAGAAACCCACAGGATTTAGGTGGGTTCCAAGCATCCTTAAAGAAACTAAAGTCTTCCATGCTTATTCTGTAGCTTTTGACTACTCTTGCCCTGCATCAGGTATCTCTGGAACATGATCTGGCTGTCCTTGAGGATGGTAAAAATGATTGGTGGGTAAAGAAGTAAGTGTTGGTGTGTGAAGTAATAAAGCCTTTGCTTTGGTTGCTTGTCTCAGGTGACATATGCCAGAAGCCCTACGTCTCTGGTGATGCAGATGCAGACTCCTTCGAGCTGACTGGCTCAGAAGATTACTTGCTCCTTGCCTGCGATGGATTCTTTGATGCTATCAAGCCCCAGGAGGTTGTAGACTTGGTCCTGGATCATTTGATGCAGACCAAAGGAGTGGGGCTCAAAGCAGCAGAAAGGCTGGTGGCTGCTGCCAAGGAAAATGGATCCAGTGACAACATCACTGTTCTGCTGGTGTTCTTGAGGGATCCTCAGGACATCCTGGCAGACTGTCTCAACGACTCCAAGAGCCCTAGGGCTGATGATGATGCTCAGAGCTCACCCTTTAACTTCCTCAGCTGCGAGGCAGCAGCCGCACAGTGACAGAATCTGTTTAGTCCAGAATGTTCAAGCAAGTTCATGTAAGGAACTGCTTTCCACTGAAGAAGCCTCTAATACAGTAGGCAAAATGTATCAGGAAAAAAGGACAAACTGACAAACATGGAACAGAAAGGCAAGACCCCTTTTACTGAGTTCCCATTTGTCTTTTCCTTCTCCCTTTTTTCTGCCCCCTCCCCTCAAAAAACACTGAACAGACGTGGAGATTTGTACAGCTATTTCATCTCTGGGAGCAAACACTGAAGTGTGTCCCAGGGCTGCTGGTCATATCCCTCTGTCCTGGAAGTGGTAAGAAACCATAACAGGTATAAGCTAATGAATGAGTATATGCCTTTCATGAATTCTGAGTGAAAATTTAAATTAGTGCTTAAAAAGAGCACTGTATGTTGTACTTAACTGTGATGTTACTTTGGAAGTTGGAGGGGGGAAGCTGTCCCCACCACAGAAAAGCTTCTTCCTGTGTGTGTTCTGTGGGAACAGGCTCAGTGTGTAGGGACTGGGTGATACCAGTGTGCTGTGTAAGGTGCTTTTGGTTTGTACCAAAGATACTACAAGAATGATGCGGCCTCTTTATTCAAACAGAAACGTTTAACATTTGTGTGTATGGAGAGGAGAAAATAAAACTGGGTGCTCCAGAAAAAGCAGGAAAATCAGCTAGAAATATCCTGGGGAAAATGGTAGAAAATCATCTGCTTTCTGGGATGCTCTGGTTTCTAGACTGGAATCTGATATTTAACTGCACTGGATTATTTCTCCCTAAGAAATATGCTTATTGGCTATTTGGCAACCTGAAAAGACCCCTCTTGTGGTATTTGAGAGAGATCTTTGCAGTTTGTGTGCTCAAGCAGGTGAATGTGCTCTTCCTACCACTATTTTGTGTACTATAACAAAGGAGAAGTTTATTTTTATTGTAAATGTTTATTTGTTAATTTTTTGAACTTTACACTTGGAGGAATGTTTTGCAGTTTTACTTTATTATGTTGTGGTTTTTATTTAAACTGGAATTTTAAAGTATCTCTGTCTTTATTATCTGGTGTAAAAAAACTGACTACCCTCAAGTGCCTTAAATATTTCACCCAAGGATTGCTGGCTGCCTATCATAGTCTGGTCAGCCAGTTCCTAGTTTCTAAAATGTGACTTTTTGTTTTCATTGATGCACTTAAATGTTTCAATTTTTGAATTATTTTAGTGGTAACTAGGTTTCAAAAAACCATCTCTTTGTTGCCAAATCTTGTGGTTTGTGGAAAAGCTTCACTGTGATTTACTCCCTGCTCTGTGCAGAAAGCTCTAGAGAGTTAATCATAAAGTAACAATATGAGTAATTATTTCATTTAAAAAGAAGTAACTTCTGGCCTTCACAAGTAAATTTAGTAATACAAACTAGAAACAGTTTAGTAACAATTTTTATTAATGGAAGTTAATTTGGCTGCACTTCATGACCCTTTTGGTCTGAATAACTTTCTAAGGAACTGTGAAGCTCAGAGGATGAAAGAATTGTAATGAATGTGTGAGGGTGTTGCACAACTGCTCTATTCATGACGTGCTAGAGCTTCTGGTTGTGTTTTGTCTTGCCTGGCTAGCAGAACTCCACAAGATCTGAAGGCTCAATGGTAAATTTGTTATTAATTTCGCTGTCTAAACAAAAAGTGCTTTGCATCTGGCAGCAAGATTGTATGCCACATTTAGAAGCACATGTCATTGCCATATGTCAGTCCTGTTGATTAAAATATGTTGAGCATTAATGTTGCTTAGGGAGGAAGTTTAGGTAGAAGAGCTGGAATGGCTCAAAGGAAGAACAGAGCAGCACTGCCCATGTCCACAGTCTCTGGATCCTTTGCTGATGTGGGATGACACAGTGACCCAAGGCTTTTGCTGGAATTGCTGTGGCAGATCCTACAGCTCTTAATGGAGGAGCTCCACAGTGACCTCCTCTCTCACTACATAGCAGCTCAGACAGCAACTGCCTTGTTTTGCCACAGGAGCTTTTCTTCTGAGAAGATTGTAAACAGTTTTCCATCCTACATTTTGGTGCTCTAAAATATGTGGGGAAGGATTTCCATTATGGCAGCCTGGTGGGCTGGGCATCAGTGTTTATAGTGAACCTTCTTCAGTTAATGAAGCCCTTAGACTTGTGCAGTAATCCCCTTGGATTTATCAGTTTGATTTCTAGCCCAGATACTCGATTCCATGCTAAATCCTGATGGCCACTAGTGCCTCTTGGTGTCTTGGAAATAGTTCTATTATTAATATAGTAAGAATCATGCAGAATTGTTTGATGCCATTGCTGTCTGAGGTTTATCAGCAGAGGGGGAAGCTATTGTATTTATGAAGGGAGGTGTGAAAAGTTGGTAAGTCCATGGTGTGGTTTAGTTTCTGAAATTTGCCAAATTTCCTCAAAGGTAGAGGGGACTGAACAAGCCAAACTCTTTGTAATGGTCCTTTTATTTTAACATTTTCTGGGCAGATTTGCATTACAGAGGAAAGAAAGTCTTAAGTCTTTTGATGGATGCTTGCAGCTATATGAGAATATCCTTTTTTTGTTTCAAATTTGATAATTTCTGTTTTATGGGAGCTAAGTGAAGTGGGCCTTTAGAAAACTGTAGCAATCATAAAATCTAGTTCTCAAGCAATGCTCTAGGGAAGAAATTCTGCATTCTTAGAAGCTGTTCCCTTACATTTGCATTCATTCTGACTGACATAGTGCTTCATTTCTTTGAGATGTAAATGGATAGGAACAATCTTTGAGAACTCATACAGATTGCAACATGGATTAAAAGTATTTCTCTCATTTTCAGAGACTTCTTACTAGCTTTAAAAAGTCTGGTCAGGTCAACAGAAATTGTGACAGGTCAAAAAAGGGAGTTTGTATCCCACCACTAGAATAAGTCATTCCTAATGTGTCATCTACAGGAAAATCCCAAATACTGTTTGGTAGGAGGCTGTAGAAATTAGTTGAAGGATTCAAGACAAATGTTCAATAATTTTCATGTCTTACTAGACTCCAAATGAATGTCTGCTGTGGCATTTTAGCACTCAGCAGAAGAAAAATTGCTCTTTAAAGGAGCCTGAATTTTTAAAACAGAGCACACTTAAATTCTTTTGTTGTGTGATTGGAAAATGGCTTCAGTTGTTCTGCTTAGTGGGTATCCAACATCTCTTTTGCTTATGGGTAATTCATGCTTCTACCTTCTCTTCCTTTCCCGATCCTCTCCTTCAAAGACACACACCTAAGACAGTGAATATGCTGGGTCTGGCAGAGACAAGATTAAAATTTTACAAATTACATTTGTTGGGAGTTCGTTTTGGCTTCTTCTTCTTTTTTTTTTTTTTTTTTTTTTCCTGAGAATACAGATGATAGAAATGCAGGAAAATTTTTAGAACAGAGGGAGATTAAGTAAAATCCACCCTCTGAGTGATGGAGGAGTGAAAGAGAGAGACAGGAATGCATTTAAGTATTATTAATGCCTATTTTAAAAAGGAAGTGGGCTGGAAAATAGAGCTACAAATGTCAGTTCTTTAGAGCGAAATACCAGTGCTTGAAAGAATGAGAAACACACCCATTAAGAAGGCAGAGCTCAGCTGTGGTAACTCTGTCTTCAAACAGCCAAAGAAGGAATAGCACTAGAAGTGTCCAAGGTGACTTGCTGTGACCCCTCAATGCTACCTTGGAAGCTAATGCTACTAAATGGATTTTTCCAAACATCCTTCCATGTGAAGTACTGCTAAGAGGGAACATCCAGCCTCTGCAGTTCCTGGTCACTGTGCAAGTGCTGCTGTGAGTAAATGTGGAGTGTGTTAATGAGTGGAGGGGATGGTGAGCCCTGCAAGATGAGTAATTGGGCACGGAGTGGTTACAGCAGTGTTGGCAGTTAAGCAGTGTTAATCACAGTGATGGCTTTAATACCATTTAATAGACACTTAATTCAAAGTCAGATGCAATGCTGCTCTTTTAGAAAGCATTTCCAGTGCCATTAACTTTCTGTCATGAGGAGCCACTAAAATTTCCAGTATTTTGTCAGATGTTGGGAAAAGTGCTTCTCTTGCTTTCTGACTGGAGATAAGTTGGCTGTGTGCACTGGAAAACCTATTTTCAGTTGATAGCTAAATCAGTTCTTTGGGGTTGTAGCTTCCCTCCCAGGCAAAAAAATCCAACAACAAAAAAGCCCCACCTAAAGACGTCAAAAACTAACCTAAAAAAGGTATTTCCAAAACAAGTGGCCAAGAACTTTGGTATTTTTAAATGGCATTGCACAAAAGGTAGCTAGCAAATACCCTCCATCTATAAAGGGCATAGGCAGTAAAGTCTAAATTAATATTCCAGCTCTACTCTTTGTACAAGTTTGACTCTGTTGGTTAAATTATTTGTATTCTTGTGGATGCAGGTACTGAACGTACAGCACCAGCCATTGTCTGTTTCTAGTCTTACAGTACTGAAGTATCTAGCAAATGCTTTAGGGAGAAGGTGGGGGGATGTTAGCCACAACAGAGCAGATTGCAGATGATTCATGTATAATTCAGCTCTGGTTAAGCCTGAATTAAATTTCCCTACTTAGTTCTATCACTGTCCCTTTTGCAATTGGGCCTGTGCCTTCAGACAGAATCCTACTAGAAATGGTCCATTTTCCCTTTTCGAGGAGCAAACCCTCCTGATGAACAAAATGCCACCCAGGAAGGATTGGAGAAGGAGAAAAATGAGCTTTCAAATGAATACAAAACTTCCCAATCTACATGAAGTTATGTACTCTCCCTAAACACAAGTTTATAGCAGGTCTGGTTGCATTTGAGTAGTGCTGGAAGGCAGGGGGGTTTCTGCCAAGCTCATCCTAACCTTTCAAATAGCGTCAAAACCAAGAGGCTGGTCCTCTCTGCATTACTGAATCAAGCCACTAAACCAGCCAGCCCTGTGGAGTATTTGTTTTGCAGCATTGACAGCTCTTAAGAGCTAAGCCAGACACTTTCTGAATGTGTTTTGGTTTGGCTTAATATATTTCTTGGTTTTTATTTAATTTAAAGCTATTCTTATTTATATAAGTCATGTCAGCTGAGAATTAAACAAATGGAGGCTTGAAGGAGTGACTGCACCTCTGAACGTGTGTCTGTCATAGACACTTCTTAAAATAATGCCTTAAAATGAGCTGGTAGGCTCTTGTGACAGATAACCTTATCTCTACATGGATCAGGAAACCAAAATCTTCCAGAGAATCACTTAAACCTTTATTTTGGTGTGACCCATCAGACCTGAACGCTCACAAGCTGTTCAGTGTCCCTGGTTTAATGCGTGTTCCAAGCTGCGCACGCTGCTGCTGGTGCACACAAAAATAAACAAGGGACAGCTGTGTTGGCCACATAGAAAATTTAGCAAGATGCAGCTTTTGTTAAACAGTAGAGGACAAAATCAAGAGGAAAAGAAATGTTTTCAAGCTTCTTGGAATGCAAACAATGGAATAAAAAGAAAGCAGCCTAGAAGAGTTGGCAGTGCACTGTCGGCTGAAAACCACTGTTTCAAGCAAATGAATTTAGCTGCTTTGTAATGTCTGTTTTATTTTGATAACAAACTCCTCTCAGTCAGTTTTATGTCTTATTATGTGCTTTTTAGTTGAAGAGACAAGATATATTCAGCTCCTTAGAAAGTTAAATATATCTGGGCTTTGTGACTAGCTAGATTCTGATTATTGAATTTTCTCTCAACTATTAAGCCTGATTACTAATTTCCCGGAGATATTAATATATCAAATACTGAAGTTATTACTGATTAAATGGTTCTGGATTTCCATGCACAGGAATATCATTGGTCCTTCCTGATCTAGTGGATCACTCCTTGAAGTTATTTATCCCTTTTGAGGCAATACATTAGGCAGGTAGAAGGTTTGTTGCTTTGGCAAATGGAGCCTGAATGTGTGACCATCATTCCCGCCAGGAACTATTTATCCTTTTATCTAAGCAATGATAGTTCTATTTGGATGTCCAAGGATAAAGAGATAATAGCTAGGAAACCAGGGTGATCCTATGGGGACCTTCTCAGGGCAGTAAAAATACTTCCTTTTTTTCATGGTGCCCTTCATAACTTTGTGAAAAGGCATTCAGCTGAATATTGCATGATTAATGCTTCTTTCTTTGTCTGTTTTTCCCACTATTTTTTTTTCCTTCACTGTGTTTAATAATAGCAAGATATTTGTTTTATTTGGGGTGAAAACTTTATACTGACAAAAAAAGGCCAGTATAAAGTTTTTAGCTCTAAGTTCCTCTAACTTAATTACTTTAATTACTTTTAACTTCCTCTTCTGTGTCCTCCCTATTTTCTTCCCAACTTTCTTTTTCTCTTTTATGTCCTTTTACATTTTCATCCCCTCCCTCCCCAAAATGCTGCTTTTTAGGCTGTAAAATCTGTTGGCAGTTAAGTCAGTTTAGTTGCCACTTTGTAATTTTCACTTCATCTGTGTCCATAGTGAATTTGGTCTGATCTTCGGAGGTCTGCAACACCAAGAGTCTAAAAAGAACCATGTCAGCTAGGAAGATAAGAGACTAGAATAACTGTTGCTTTGGCATGGACCAGTATTGGATATGTGAGAAGAAAATCCTGTTATTTGTGTCTTACTTCATAGGAATACTTAAGCTTAATGTCAGGTAACAATATCTCTCACCCTGATTACAGGACTTCAGAAATGTTCTTGTCTCTGTATTTCCTTGTTTCTGCAGATTGACTGTGCTTTCAAACATTTGCACTGTTGAGAGTGGGGGGAAAAGCTTTCTGCCTTCCTTCCCCTCCCCAGCTCTCTCTCTCCTGCCACAGTTGGCTGAGCAGTCAGGTTGGGAGCAGCAGCACATCCCGAGGCTCAGTGACCTCTGTCAGTGCCATTCTTCAGGGTCTGCTCCGTACTGTAACGCCAGTCCCGTGCTTGTGTAGTGGTGAGACCTCTGTAACTACTCCTGCTGACTTAAAACTGTATGTTCTTATCAGTATTAAAAGAGTACAAGAGCAGAGCACATTTCTTGCCACTGTGTTGGCTGATGAACCTTGAATGAAAGTAAGAGGGCCAGTGATTTTGAAATAGGAGCTGTTAGCCAAGTTTTGTAGAATCATAGTCCTTATTTATTTTGTATGCTAATCTGCACTTGTGACCCTGAGCAGAAAAGCTGCAGTACAGCAGGTTTTATAAGCTGTGGCTTAACCAGTTATCTAGTCTCTTAAAACTCTTATTTAAGCTGACTGGTTTTATGCACAGGTCAGAAACCTGTTGTCATTGATCATTAAATGCTATGCATATTGTACATTCAGTTACATGGATTGTTCTAATAGTGCTTGTGTGTATCATGCTACATAACCATATTTTTTTATATATGTATGTATTGCATGAGGTTTAATTGTTGGGATTTTTTTGTATTGTCACTTTTGTATTCACACAGTGCCTCATGTATCTATTTGCATATTGCAAGAAGTTGTTTCAAAGCAGTGATTGGAAACAGGCGGGGATAAGAACTGCCACTGTAGGATCTGATGTTTCTGAAGTATTAATAAAGTATAGTGATTTGAAACACTGTTTGTTTCTTTTCTTAAATCTATGTTTCATTCTAATATTTCAAGTAGCTCATGTTGCAACTTTTTCACGTAGGTCATGCTGCACATCTTTGAGTGGTTACTCTGTCTCACCATGTTACCTTCCTCCATGGGGCTTTTCTGGGAAAAGAGGTCAGTGGAAGCACTAGAAGGAAGCAACCCTTGGGATTACACAGTGTGCTTACTTGAAAAGATGAACGTCACTAAAACCATTTTAGGATTACATACCTCCAATTTATTGATTTGGTCTGTTCCTTCTTTTTCCCAGCTGACCACAGCGCAATGCAGGTTAAGTGGGGTGTACTGCCTGTGTCCTGCAGTAATGTGATAATGATCTGAAAGACCCTGTTGCAGCCAGAGATGGTGACAATTTATTTACTTGCATACTTGTTGAAGAAGTGGTCTTTGACTGCTGAAGTGGAAGGCTGGAGAATGAATTCTCAGAGTGTTAGGGTTAATACATAGGACATAGAGAAAGTTCTAAGAAGGATGGTAACCTGAAATACAAGTAAGGCTTGGAAGCTAAATTAACTTTTGTGATTGTTTCTGAAGTGCAGGTGTTCATATGCTCAGGAGAGGAAGACATAAGGGGAGCAGGACAGAGATGGAAGACTTGACAAAAGGCAAACTTTAACAAGGGGATCTGAGATATGCAATCTTTCAGGCAGTTTGTCTAAATGCTTTTGTATTTATCCTAGAGAAGGAGAGAATAGAAGTCTACAAGAACGCAGAATGCTGCACCACAGGGAAACAGATAAAGTATTTTTTGAAATACAAAACCAAGTATAACCATAAGGAATCATCAGGTATATTCTGGTCAAGATGTTGTGGGCATACTTGAGCCCACTTCAGACCAAATCTCAAGGCTCTTGAAAAAATCTTCCATTTCATGGTCTTAAGAGTCTTTTTTGGTTTGTTTTTATTT
This sequence comes from Aphelocoma coerulescens, assembly GCF_041296385.1. Classification (NCBI taxonomy): domain Eukaryota; kingdom Metazoa; phylum Chordata; class Aves; order Passeriformes; family Corvidae; genus Aphelocoma; species Aphelocoma coerulescens. Next base: position 8,373,514 of record NC_091029.1, on the reverse strand, counting down.
TACTTTTTTAACAGTAAAAATTGAGGGGTGAAAATTCACTTGTAATAATCTCTAAAAAACCAGTAAATTCCCAGAAAAATGTAGACTGGGGATTTGCTTGACTAGGTTTAGCAGCAGTTTTCCAGCCTGTGATTCACTGGGCTCACCAGGGAGCACAAGCAGCAGCTGACTGCCACTGTTCTTCTGTGGTCTTGTAAAGCAGCTGTGGGAGTCCATCAGCCAGGTAACTCCACAGTCCAAAGGCAACTACAGCTGATCCTTGCCAACAACAACACAGAGCTGAACAAAGTCTCATAGGAATCCCTGGCACTTCCTAACAAAGGGTGCTGCCTTCCTCTAGGTCTGAGCCTCTTCCAGCTGCAGTTGAGAACAGGACTGGACATCACTGTTGTTTCTCCTTGCTGGTGTCCAACGTTGGCTTTGCTGTCTCCTTTTGAATAGTAGGAGATGAAATCCAGGCATTGCTGATTCTTGGCTGTGCTGTCGTACTCGTGACTGTTTTCCTTCTCATCCAACAGATCCCCACCCACCCATGTGTTCAACATGGGGCTCAGAGCCAACCTTCTGCTCCAGGACTCCAGTCATTGCAGGCTCTGTTGCAGGAGGGTTTGAGCAAGAAACAGTCAATAAGCCTATGGAAGTGAATGTAAAGGAACAGCCCTTTGGCCAGTTTGGGTCAGCTGTTCTGGCCATGCTCCTTCCCAGCTTCTTGTGCACTTCCTCACTGGCAGAGCCTGGGAGACTGAGATGTTCTTGATTTAGAGTAAGCACTGCTTAGCAACAACTACAACATCAGTGTGTTATCAACATTATTCTCACACTGAATCTAAACTACAGCACTGTAGCAGCTACTAGGAAGAAAATTAACTCTATCCCAGCCAAAACCAGGGCTCTGCCAACAGCCTGGAACTGCCTATCCTCTCCACCTGGGAAATGGAGTGACCAGAAGTGCTTCTTCAAAGACTGGGAGAACTTTAAGAAATATGGGTTCTCCTAGTAATGCAGACTTCACATCTCTGCCATTTGGTGAGGGATAGGTAAAACATTTTCTGCATCTAGATCAAGTTTGCTATTCAAGTAACACTAATGTAGATTACAGGCTTTCATCTTACTGTCTCTAATTTTTTTTTAAAAAATCAAGCATAACCTTGAATATGTCATGTAGAAAGTTGTTTGTAAATTACATGTAGAGACTGTAATGGGTATTCACCTGTTTCACCAAACTGATACTGCAGTTTTGCAAATGTAACTGTGCAGGTCTTTTATGGTCAATATCCCTTATATTAAAAAAAAAACCCAACAAATAACCTTGGTGGGTTTTTTCAAAGTGTTAAGCTGTTCTTGCACTCTTCTGGTTTGGATCTCTAAGGAAATCTGTTATTGGTTGCACTACAGCAAATTCTTAATATCTTGTTAGATGCTTTTTGATAGTTGTGTTTTGTTTTGTGTGTTGTTTGTTTTGTTGGGGTTTTTTTTGTTTTTTTTTTTTACTGGAGTCAAAATGTTTTGAAGTTTGGATTTGCCACATTCTCATGTTGTTATGTTGAGCTGTTTGGAAAGGATCTTAAGTTCTCATTAGAATGAGAAAATATTTAAATGTTTAAATGCTGCAGCTGTTACCTAGCCTTCAAATAGAAGTAGCTCTTGGAAAGAACTATTTTGAACAAGCCTTGACAAAGATAAACCTGCTCATTTTATACAAGAGTTCACAGTATGCTTGAGGCACATAGTAAGGCAGAACCAAGTACTTTTTGCATAGCCTAGAAGAAAAAATTCTACCTGTGTTGTGGTGAGCCAGGCTAGCTACAGAACTGCAGTCTGCATTTTGGTGTTCTGTTTTCCCTGAAAGGATTGCATTGAAGAAGAGACTTCCCACCTCATATTCCAGGCTATAGAGTAAGCACTTCCAGGAAAAAGCCTGTGACTTCCTTGTACCCAGCCTGATTTTCTGTGTACACCTTCAGCTTGTGAGCCCCTGCACGTGCCAGGACAGTGCTCCTGTGTCAAGGTGAGGGAGGAGGGGCTCGGCTGGCGAAGGCGAGTGGCTCAGGAGGTGCCCCGTGTCCTTTCAGGGCTCCGCGTGCCGCCCCTAGAGGGCTCCCGCCTTCCTCCGGCCGGAGCGCACCGCAGAGCCGCGGAAAGGCTGCGGGGCTCGGCCCGGCCGCAGCCTGCGCTGGGGTGAGTGAGCCCTCTGCGCCTTCCCGGAGCGTTCTCATCGTGCGGGTGGGCACTGGGAAGCCGAGTGGGAAACGTTTCTTTGCATGATAGCACCTTCCCCTGTGTTTTTTAAGAACGCCATTTTTCTGGCGTTAATTCTGTGGTTTGCTTTTTACTGGTTAAGATTCAAGCAGTTGGTTCAGGCTGGGGCCCAGCTGCTCAATACCAGATCTCTGATAACAGCAGTAATTTGGGGAGGGTGCAAAAAGCCTTTTAAATGGGAGGCAAGAAATAAATCATTCCTGTAACGAGTGGGACTAAACAAGTGTAGGTTAGAATGATACTCCTTCTTGCTTCTCTTGGTCAAGATTAAAAAATTCTGAACCTTTTTTCCTCTTTACATAGGACATAAAAGGTGTTTCTCTGTGTGTTTTTCTACAAGAGATGCCTCTTTTTTAATCTTTTAGTTGACAGCCCAGTTCCTTTATGAAACCATGTTCTGGTGTCAATGTGGGGAAAGGAAAAAATAATTTTAACAATGGACGAGAAGACACTTCAGGCTTTCTGTATAATTAATTATAGTCATTTAAAATCTTGAGCAAAGTCTATTCTTGGGGAAGTTCTAAGTTATAATTAAGGCAAGCTTCTAATGATGGATCTAATTGTTGGGTTACAGATAAGCACAGGTAACATGAGTTGGGCCACTGATAACAGATATTTTACCCAATTGTTTTCTGTTGATGCAGCTAATTCCATACAACTGTTCCAGCAGCTGGAATGACCAGCATGAGGTGAGTGTGGACACACGTCAAGAGTTTTCTCTGACAGACTTAACTGGCCGAAGGTCATTGGTCTTTCCAGGTACCATGTCCTTAGTGCTGGCTGTCAGAAGACTCCCTGGAGCACAGCTGCTTTAGCCCTGCTCCTGTTGAACCCCTACCATGAGGGACTTGGAGATGGGAGAATGAATCAGCCGCTGAGATGGCTCTGCCAATTCCCTCTTTCTACCCCACATCTTTCTGAAGAATGGAAAAGTTGCCATTGAGACAAAGGTCAAATTCAACAGTGCAGGCAGGCACTGATGAGTGTGCATTTAAAACCAGACAGTAATCCTCTCCCTCTCTCTGTCCCCCCTCCAAAGGATTTCCATCTCTTCAAAATGGTAGAAATATCAAATCCTACATGGACAGACCTTCCTCTTAGTACAGATCTAATGCTGGTTGCCTGTACAATTTTTTGTGTCCTGATGGATGCAGACACTAAAGTGAGTATCAAACTCCAGACATTCAGTATTAAGGTTACATTTAAAGTCTAAATACATGTGTTTGAAAGTTACCAGCTAAACCACTGAGACAATGTTCCTGGTGCACAGTGCAGTGATAACAGAAAACTGTAAGGAAAGCATTTCAAGTGCTGGATTTTGTACTGACACTAAAACCTTTGGAAAACAGTTTAATCTTCCTCTCTGGCCCCCCTCACCAATTATGTACTTCCTCATGGAAAAGTTTATAAGGCTGGGTTTTGCCTGAATTGTAGCATTCCAGTTTGTGTCTTGGTTTTGTTTGCTATCTAAGGTAAAGAGATTATAGAACTGTGTTCCCAGTCTTAAGCCTTTGTAATTGGTGGTTTGTACTTTTTTATTTCATTGGTAATGCTAGCAAGAGATTGGAAAGGGCTGTTTTCTGCAGGGTAAATTATTTAGTGGTTTTTACTTTTAGGTAGTTTAAGGAAGAGCTAATGAATAAGCCCTAATACAAATACTAATGAAAACTGTTTGTTTCTTCCCCCTACTAATAATCACCTATTGTAATGGAAGACGTTGCAGAGGCTGCCCCTGCCATTAGAAAGTTGTCTTCTAATATTTTCTTGTTAATGACCTTTTAAGTCAGTGAGCAGTTGGCCAGGCCAGGATGTGCATTAGCAGGCTAATGGAAGTCATCCTGCCTTGCTGAGGGCAGTGTCTCACAGCAATCCTCTGGAGCTGGCTGCATCTCTTGGAGCACTTAATACTGGCTTTAGCTCTGCTAAAGCACTTCTTGTGCTCCTATCACCTCCTTTGGGAGACTACTCCATTGACTAATAGATCTCACTGTCAGGAAGTCTTTCCTGTTCTTTAGTCTTACTGATATCAGCTCCAAAATATATAACTGTAACTTCTTTGACTACTCTTCAGTGAAAAGTTTAAAAAAAAGGAAGGAAAAAAGTCATCACACTGGTATAAAAAAAATTGAAAATATTGAAATTAACCTGGTTTTCAATCTTTACTGTAAAACTTGTAGAACTTGGGGTTTTAGTTAAATGCTGCCTGCATAAATTTTTGGCTGATGGCAGCAGGATCTGGAAGCTGGCTAACATTAAATCTGCTCATAAATAAAACTACTGCGACTTTGGGTCTGTCAGGGACTGATGTGTGTGCCTGTGACATGTACAAAAGCTGGCAGCTAATGAAAGCCACGCTGAGCTGCTCAGGGAAGTTTGTGAGGTTACACAATGCACTAGTTGAGATGTCACAGGAAAGCCAAGGGCTGGGGGTGTGGAGGGAGGACCACCAGGGCTGCATTTTGCAAGAAAAATGGTGTCAGCACAAGAGCAGCCTGCAAAGCTCTTGGGCTGGGCAGTGGGAGCTGCCTGCAGCCCTCGCCAGCCCGGGAGAGAGGCTGGTGTGCAGGAAGTAGCTAGAGAGAGGTTTTCACAAGGACCTGTTGTTTGGTTGCTCAGATTATATCAGTGTTCTGGCTATTGAGAGGGATTTGGCCTTTGGGTTTTGCTTTCAGCTTTATTTATTTTTGCCTGTTCTCAATTCTCTTTGTGAATACCAATATTCTGAGTCACCCAGAACGATTTCTGCCTTCGTTAAAGATTCCTTCCAGCTCCCCTTCAACTGCTTGTAGGCTGGTGCCTGCCCCTGCCTCCCCCTTTGCACTTTGCTGCACATATTTATCTCTCAGTATTCCATCACTTCTCGACTCCTGCAGCTCTGGCACTTGAGTACCTTAAACTGCACTGCATCTTTGGTTCTTTGCACAACTTATGTTCTTCACCTGATCTCTTCTGCACTGTCCCAGCACTGCCCCACATGTTTCCCAGCATTTGAGATATGGTATGAGGCCACAGTTTATCCCAATGCTACAGCAACTCTGCTTAGGGCTGATTGAGTGAAATGCTTCAACCAGGAAACTGTGCATCCAGAGCCTTTTAACTATTTCTGTTACACAGCTCCTTCTGTGTCACCCTGGATAAATCCATTTACTTATTTGCCTTTGTTTCTTTGGTGTACATCGGTGTTGAAATTGTCTATGGTATCTACATGAAACAGGCAGGGCCATGTTTCTCTAAAACCAAAATTAAAAGATGAACTATATAAAAGATGTAATTGTATAGTGCTTTAAGGGGTGCTCCTACGTGAATTGCTGAGCTCTGTCACACTCTAAAGCTCATGTGGAAGAAATTCTACAAATCAATAAAGAAAATAACCCGGGAAGGAGGATGGGTCTCTTATTATAGCACTGTGTCAATACTGTAGATGCCTTAGTGCTCGTTAATGACTGTCCCTAATGGTATTCAAACAATCTACATTTGCTTTAGCTTTTTTCAAAGTCCAGATGAGCTGCTCAGAGCTCTCTTAATGATGCGAATTATTTAATGCTCATTTGTATGCAGTATGTTCCTGCTTTGAAAGTACTTCACAAAACTGGAGCCAAATTCAGCCTTGCAGCTCTATTGAAGTCAGTGCTTGTCTGTGCATCTGTTGGTTGCTTCTCTTTTTGGTTTTGCTTGAAGAGTTAACTTCTTGTTATGCTGATAATATTTTTTTAAAGGTAGTATCGGCAAAGGGTTTTTATCACTCTTCTCTCCTCCCAAAAAAGGAGCTGTAAGTACAGAAGCAGTTTTGCTGATTCTCATATCTCCCTCTTAACCACTGTAAAAGGAGGACAGGCCAAGCAGAATACAATTTTTGGTGTTCTTTTCTTTCCTTTACTTTGCACCTCCTAAGCACAGTTTCAGTGATATCTGGCACTTCTCCTGAAAATCATCCTGCAAAGAATCTCTGCCATCTGATGTATGCAAGATATTCTCTGTGGCCCATTTCTGGTTTAACACAACATGAACTGATGGAGGCCAAAGTCTTGTACAATTCTGCAAGTTGGTTGTGCTCAGTGTAACAGCATCAGGATGTACTTTCTTGTGGGTGAGAGCAATAGGTGTGGGAGCCTACCTGAAATTTTGAATTAAAGTAAATGCTGAAAGCTGGAACAGACAGTCTTGAGTTCAAACCCATACTCATTTTTTAGTTAGACTTGATAACTGCAGTATTCTTGTGATGTAGTTTTTCACTCATCCCAACTATGTTTTTAACACACACATTGAAGAAAATAAAGAATCATCTGCAATAATACTGTTCACTCTCTCTGGGTAATGAGTAGAGCATGATTTTCAGCTTGCAGCACAGACCCACAGCCATCTATTGCCTGCATGGAGAAACTGGGAGTAATGGAAAAGCATCCTTTCTAGATGTGCATGTCACTAGAATGGGCAGAGACGTTTCTTTTCAGGTGTTGGAGGTTTGCTGGCAGCACAGGGATGAGTGCTGAGACGTGGGAATAATGGGCTCACTTCCAAGCTCCACAGCAGATCAGTTTGATGCCCTGTTGCCCTATTTTATAGAATAGATTGTATGACTGCTTCCCCTCTCCCTTTCCTGCAGTACTGTCCTCCAGCTCCTGCCTGTGTCCATTTGGATGTACTCTATTGCTCACCCCTTCCCTGCTCCCCTCAACTCCTCCCTCCCCACTGCTTGCCCATCCCTTTTGGCCTGCATCTCTCCCGTCTCTCCTGCTGGGATGGATGTAATCCCCAGAGGAATGTGGCCTACAGGCCTCTGCAGGACTTGGGCATGTAACTATGGAGAGCCACTGATGCTGAATGCAAAGCAGGAGGAAGCAATATCCCATCACCTGGCAGCACAGGAAGGGAAGAGCTGGGTATTTGTGGGCTGTTCAGTGTGCCTGGATGTCCAGACAGCTTATCAGAGGAAAAATAGAGGCCAGACTTTTTGGCTTCATATGCCATTTCCCTATTAATTGTGTCTGGGTGATGTATTCTCTGCCTGTGGTTTGAATAAATATCTTTCATAGCTACTTTCTGCTTCAGTCCCCCTTGGGACAGCTCTTTCCAACTCAGCTGCATCAGTGTGCTGAAGATGTGAAGTCCAAGTGTGTGGAACAGAGGAAAGAGGAGAGAGAACTTCATGCAGAGCATCTAAGAAAGCTTCAGCTTTAATCATACCTCTGTGAAAGCTGTTGTACATAACACAAGCCTCATCTGCAGTGTAAGTTGCACACAACTCTCTCAGTCATGACTGTTCTTTCCCTTTCCTCTTTGGATTTATATGTCCACAGAGCATTCAAGAGTGTTTGCAAGGAGAATCCCAAGCTACTGGTAGGGCCCAAACTTGTGGTTGTTTTTTACAAGGCTTCGCATTTGGGATGTTGCTGTGTTTTAGAGAGTATCCTGGAAGAGTAACAGGGATGTAATGGAAAAAAAAATCACAATTCTGTGTGGGGAAACTGAGTTTTGTTTTATGAAGTAAGCACCCATCTCAACCCTACTAGAGTAGAACAAACCCCCTTCTCTAGCAGAAACCTGAGTTGTTGTTAATTAACGTCTTGCTGAAAACTAAGTCTTTGCCATCTGTTCTGCCACCTCACTACGAATGCTGCTCTCATGTTGATTATGTAAGTAAAAATGAAAATATATTTTGGTAGAGTGCTGCATGGCACTGTGCTGATTCTTCTCCTGTTTCTATTTACCATTCCCTGCCCCCATCCCACAATGAAAGGAAAAGGCGACAATTATTTGACTCCTCGGCAGCTTTATCCTGGAGCTGCTGTGCTGGCTGCCAAGCCCTGCGTGTTCTGGGAGCAGCCACCTCACCCCTGCTGCGTTTGAGCCATGAGCCCTTTGCAAACCCTGCTTATTACTGGATTCATGAAAAATCCACGGCGGGAAGATGCCCCTTAAGCTGAAGCTGCTCTAAATTCTTCTGAGGGGTTAACTTGAAATCCAGAAGAAGAAAAGTGAAAAGGAAGGCCCGGTTACTCCATAAGTGATAGCCTGACCTCTGGGAGCAGCCTGCTGCTCCTGTTACAAGCGTGGCCTCTGTCTGTCCAAGGGTGGAGAAGGAGAGAAAGAGGAGGGGTAACTTTCCTGTAAATGGGTTAGAGCAATTACTGAGGTCTCTTACAGCAAGTGAAGTTGTCAGTGTGAGTCACATTCCCTTTTTTCTCTCACTGCCAAATTTTAGGCAGTAACCAGACAGAGGGAGAAAAAAAAAATAGGAAAAGCAACAATGGGGAAAAGTTCAAGTGAAACAACCCTTCATTCGGGGTATTGTTTGACGTTTTAGCTCTGATTGTACACAGAGATAAAGGATCTATAAATATCCTGTCTGCTGAAATTCCTTATCACAACATCGCCCGTCAGCTGAACAAATAGGTTAGGTTCTCAAATAATACATAATTACATATGTAAATACAAAATTACTGATTGCCACATGCAATGGAGCCTCATCACTGAAGAGGACATTAACCTCTTGTGGTGCACTAGATTTGCCTCGGCCTCAGGACAGCAAGTGGCACATGCAGCTCTTACTGCTGAAGCAGCAGGAGCTCGGAGTCTGGGCTGGAATAAGCAAGAAGATATTTATCTGCATGACTAGACTAGATGAAAGCATCTTCTGACACTTTTTGAAAGTATCTGAGCATTTAGTTCTGTTTAGCAAATGTCTGGAAGCTTTTCTACTCTGCTTTAGAGCTTTTAATGAAGCATTGTGATTCCCATTGTGGTCAATTGTTTGACACTTTTATTATTACTGGTATGCAGAGTGTTTTTTAATGTTTGACAGCTGGAGGAAGAAGTATTTTGTGCATTGAAACTTTTAGCACAAAGCTGCTGTTTTCCATTCTGCCTTTGTCTTTTATTCCTGCTGATGCAAATCAATGAAAGACAGAACTGATTCAATTACATTTGTTTACTTCTTCCTTGATGATAATAAGACACAGCCTGCCTTTTATAAAAGGCAGAAATAGAGGATGTGACTGTTTCTACAGTATTTCTAGAATGACTTTTTTTCCCCTTACAATATAAAGGCATTTATTTGTTTCTAATGTCTTGATTTACTAGATAATGCACACTTCCTAATGTGTGTGGAGCAAGAATAGATCTATGAAGGACAGTTAGCAATGGATTCCATTTGGAAAGCTTCTATCTTGTTATTTTTATTAATCCAACAGTATAAATTATCAGAACACATCACAAAACAAACACAGCGAGATACTTCTGTCCTTCACAGTAGGGCTGCTGATCATTGCACAAAGCAGTGCCTTCCATTGCAGGTGCTGGGTTCATACAGCCACAGTCCTGCTACTGGGTCCTGCCTCCAGGGCACTTGGGACCACTGGAGAGAGACACAAATGAGATCCCCTGGACTGTTTTAGTGAGTAATGTGCATGTCTTGGGGATTGTGTAATACTTTTTTTTTAACACTTGTCCTGAGAAAGGAGGCCTGTGTCTGTCTGTCTTGCTTGTGCAGTTTGCAAGGGCAAAGATCCTGGATCAGGAGGGCATTTCTAGTGGACAACAGCTGCTCGTGAGAGGGTAGGACGAAGTCACCAAGAGCACAGAGAATTACAGCAGGGAGACTTTGGGAAGTGTAAATGGCTTCCCAAAGGAAAGGCAGAGGACGAGCAGAAAGGAGGAGGTGGTAAGGAAGTCATTACAAAGCTGCCCTCATGCTTGCTTTTTCCTGCATTTTTCAAGAACAGAGAAAAGTGCAGCAAAGGATGGCAAGAGAAGTGTCTGAAGGTTTCTCAGCAGTGCAGTCAAACCTCCCGATTTTACAGCTGAAACTAGTCTTAGGGAGTGATATCAGCTAGCAACTGAGCCAAATCTAAAGGACTGCTGGTATCAAAATGATGCTTCTGCTTCCAGCCCTGCTTCTTTCTTTGTACGGGTCTAGTGCTTGTCTGACTCTTTAATGAGCTCATGCAGCTCAGTAAACTGCAAGAAAATGAATTCAGTAAAAAATATACCAACCCAAGAAAGGAGAAGAATTGGACAGTGGGAGAATGGAGATGGCAATGAGTGGGAGAAGAACAAACATCAGAATTTTGCTGCACATTTGGGGTGTTTTGGGGGATGTCTTGCTCCTATTTGATGCTTAACCTCCCCCTTCACCTCCTAGGTGGGGCTTCCCTCAAAAGGGCACAGGATGAACACGCCTGAGCAGGGAGGCTGACTGGAGAGGTGGAGGAAGGTCACTCAGCAGTCCCAGCCCCCGGGGCAGAGACAGGACTGAATGGGACTGCAGCAGCCCAGCAAGATCTTGGCATGGGGAGGAGTGTAGTGCAAGAGGAACCAGAAAGGAAAGGGGACACGGGCAGAGTAACCACAGAGGGTTACTGCAACAAGCACTGGAAAAATGCTTGAACACAGGGCAATAGTCCCATCTCCCTAATCTAGTTCTAAAAGGATTTATTCTCATCTATCCATGTCGCTGCCCCTGAAGGTGCTTATGTCCCTTATTTAGCCATACAGTTCTCTAAACTGGGTTTTGATAAAAGGACAGCTGCAGCATTTTTATTATCTGCGATAAGCAGCAGTAAAATCTGTTTCGAGTTCATGATGGAAATGTATCCATATATTGGCATTTTTCCAGCTGCACTTCACAAAGGTAAATGGGACATGAGAGTGGTGCACTGCCCCCTTTTAATCCATTTTCTCTAGACGGGGGCACTTTGCCTCTCTGCAGGAAAGGCCAGCACAGCTACTGTGCTAATAAACACTCATTCCTCACTGCAGCATCTGCGCTTCCCAGACTCATAAATCTAAGCAACTTGTAGTTGAATAGCAATTAAATATCCACGTGCATTTCCATACCACGGGCTGGTACACAAGGCATAGGCTAAGTGGCTGCACATCTGCTGTCTGCTCCCCCATACGTGCTGTTTGGCAGAGCCTGATCACTTAACCTTATCCTGCCTCCATTAATGGTACACGGAAAATTGGATGCAGAGCATCATCCTACAGATATTTTGCCATACCTTTCTTAAAAAATTGTGTTCTTTCTTGGGTGTTTCTTTTGTTGTTGTTTTTTTTTTTTTTAAAGAAGCCTTTATTGTCTTTCTCTCAGGATTTCCAGGCCAGGGATTCAGTTGGGCTGTTAAAATCAGTTCAGAATGAGACATCATATTGAAAAGTTAGCTGAGATGCAGGACACTGATATATCCTCACAACAACTTTGTGTCACTTGTACAAAATCCAGAGACTCAGTCATGCAGTAAGATAAATGTAGTGCCTGATTACAGTGGATGCATTGCACTTATAAAAGGCATCTCTTACCATGAGGCTCTGCGTATCTGCAATAATAACCACCGTATGTCAGGTAAGACAAAGATAATGGGAGCCAGATCATTTTCCCATCGTCAAAACTTTCAAATCCAAAAAGCTACAAATGTCTTAATTATTAATTCAATTTTGCTACATCTAGTGCTGGTAGCTGGAGGGAACATCTTTCTGAGCTTCAGTCTTTCCTCTTGTCTAACTAATAACAGTCTGTGTGGCAGTTTTAAACGTTATGGCCATTTAAAGAAGTAAGAACTGTACACACTCGTTGCCCATCTTGCATTTCCGTGCAGCAGGATTTTACCACATGAAACTGCAGTTCAGATGTTCCCATCTTGAGCAAACAGATAAGCCTCGTAGTTTGCTTTGAACTTAACAAGCCTCCTTCAGTGGTGGAGCTGTATGAGGCACCAGCCTGTCTTGTGTCTGACTGTACAGTGGTGTTGTTGTACAGTTACCTATCAAAATGCTTATTCCCTATGGAACTGGCAGAAACCTTGAATTCCCTCCCCAACCCCCACCCCGTGTGTCTGTCAGCTGCGGACCAAGTTCCACCCAGATCACAAGAACATCCTGAATCAGTCTCAATAATTTGCATTTCCTTGCCAAAGATTTTATCTGTTGGGGGTGCAAATTGTGCCATCATGGTTGCTGGTGTTGAAAAATCTGCACCCTTCTGCTCCCCAGCTCTTCCTTTCCCAGCATTATTAGGAAGAGCTAATAATTTCTAATCTATCCAGAAGAATTAATTGAGGCAACAAGGCTGTCAAGTGAGAAAGGCCACACAGCGAGACAGCACCACTCTGAACACATGCACAATTTGTGTATTTGATTAGGTACCTCAGCACTGGCAGATTATTGTTGTTAAAAGCAAATCTTACTTTTGCTGTTTTCATACAAGACTCTCTGCTGCAATTCTGCAGATGTTTGTTCTCTGTATCCCCACATTGTTTAAAAAAAAAAGACAAATGATGATAGTAAAAATTACACTTGCTCATTCAAACATCTTGCTGTTTACATAGAAGAAAAATCACGCACTGGGATGCAATGACCTAATGAGAGATGCAACGTGGCCTTCAGCAGGAGCTGGATGGGGCCCTCAAAATCTGCTGCTTTCACACAAATTGTCCTCCCATATATGCAACGAAAACCTTCTTTTGTTTATAATGACAGATGCCACAGGGGTTGTATATTTGGATATTATTTTTTCTCTAGGAGTGTTTATTAACAAATGTTTGCAAGTTTTATGATGTGGTGAAAACTGTATCTCTCATGATAAACAGGAAGTACTCAGAGGTATTGCATTACCCCATAATGCAACACAGATTCCAACAGCTTGGCTCTTTTTCTCAAAATATGGTGACATCACTTCCTTCAGGAAATCTCTCTTCTCTTCACAACTTTTATCTGCTATAGATACGCCAAATTACAAAATAAATGTTTGTTTTAAAAAATGAATGATGATTCATCAGTTTCTCACTGTAGAAATTGATGTCTGTAATTTATATAAAATCTATTAAAAATAAGCAGTAGAGACTCTTTGGGCTGTCAGATCAGTGGATTGAACAAAGTGCAAGGAAAGGAGACTGATACCTCCCCTCCCTCCTGCAGCATAGGTGTAGACAGCAAAGATCCAGATTTCCCTGCAGCCCTAAACCTGGAGGTGCCTCTTCTGCAGTTCCATGTCAGCAAAGTCAGGACCTGCCTGGCAGAGAAGAGGGAATCCTGTTTCCTTGTCAGGTGCACAGGAAAGCTCTGTGTAACAATTTGCATGTGGAACCTTACATTCAGAATTGCTGTGCTATGGCCTCCAGCTTGCTCCTAAAGCCTGCCATGCACTTGTCATGGGATGTACAGCCATCAATGCTGGCTGCATTTTCAACCCTGGTGAAAATCTCAGAATGCCATTAGTGTACTGTCCCCTATCACTTGTTTCTGTTCAGCCACTGCCCATGGTTTAGATTAAATCTAATACCAGCAGACACGTAGGACGTGTACTTGTGCCACCAGAGTCATCAGCCACATGCATTTGTGATGAACGTCACCCCAGCAGACGCCGACGTCAGGGAAAGCAAGTCCTGGTGAGCTCTTTTTAGAAGGCCTGGCATCATTCCCCAAACTGGTTCTCCATGAATAGACTTGTGTGTCTGCCAAGGGCTTTGCTTGCCCACAGCCAGATGCAGTGGGGTCTGGATATCACCCCTCCAACTAGGACCCTTCTATTCCCACAGCTCAGCCTCACTACCTGTTCATTTTACTTTTAATTTACATTCCTCCCCCCCATATTCTCTTTTATTCATTCTTGCATCACCCTTTGTCCTCACGTCAGCCAACCTCTTCATTACAAAAGTTCCCTACATTTTTAGCTAAAAGCAAAAACCATTAAAAATGAAATATTTGGACAACATAAAATCCTAATAATCCTGTTTCTACATGCTTTGACTTCTGCCTCTGCTGGAGGCATCACTTGTCCTGCCTACAGCTGAACCAAGAATAAGTGTGGGGGAAACACACTGTATGTTCTAGTATTTGTAAATTATTAGACTTCTGAAGTTATGTAATAATTTTCTCCTTTTTTTTTTTTTTAAATTTTCTTAGCAATGAATGATACCAGAAATGCAGAGATCAAGAGACTGATATTATGTACTAACCAAATCTTTTTGTAAGAACTTTATAGCCTTCCAGTGTACAAAGCTTCAGCACAAGAAAACGGGTCATGTAGCAGGACTTCAGTGAAGACTCACAAGTCGCTGTAATATGCTGTGTAAATACTGACTATATGTATGTTTTGTTTTGTTAGTCCTGTAAAATAATTTTTTATCTGGTGATTCAATTCTCTTATCATCCCCAGCTTGTTTACTGAATTTTAAGTCTTGGGCAAGATGAAGCAAGCTCATGAGGAGTAGCTGGTTTTCAAAAGATACAAGTTCCAGATAACCGAGGACAAGTAAGGCACACAACAATATTGAAATCACTCGGAGTTTTATTGCAGCTGACTGAGACAGAGTGTGCTTTGAGGCTGGGAAATTTCCATTGCTGAACTGCAGGACAGTGCCTGGATACTGCTACTACTGCAGCTGAAAAATAAAAGCAACTTAGTTTTATATAGACAGCAACAAAATTTCAGTGTATTAATTAAAATAGCTAGACTTATATAATAAGCTTTTAAGACTGCTGTGAAATTGGTCCCTTTAAAAATATTTAGCATATGATTGTAAACTACTTGTTTAAAACTAAGGAACATAAAAATGACTTAAAATTGCAACTGTGTTTTCAAACCATATTTGTGAACAGCAAATCTAACTAGAACATGATAGATAATACAAGACATCTCCTACAACAGTGACAGGTTCTGACAGTGACAGAATGATACCCAGTGCAGGATCAAGGCTGTTACTGACAGAATCATTCTGCAATTAATAATCTTTTGTGCTCCCCTTGGCATGCACAGAACAGCCACAGCAATCTGTTTACTCATCTTAATTCCGTGGTGTCTAAGCCACAGTAAGCTCCCTACAAAGTCCATCAGAGTGTTGAATGTGGAAAAAAGGAAATACTGGCGGGAAAAGTAAATTTGTTCTGGCACCAAGTGCACAGCAATTTGGATGAGAGACTGTTTTTAACCTCCAAACAGTGCAAGATTACAGGGAGAGCCTCATTTTCATTGAGGTCACTTTATGCTGCCAAAGCAGTGGTCGATGTTCACATGAAGATCAGTCTCAAGGGGTTTCTGCTGTGTGTCACCCATTCAGCCAAGCCCAGGTAGGTACTGACTAGAAGTTATTACCAGCTGATGCTCTTTCTGAATCTTAGGATAGTTCCCTGTGGATCAGAGCTCATATCTAAGCAATTTCAGGAACCATCACCATGGTTCCTGAGTGCCTTAGAAGTTAAAATATATCTTTATAAAACATTTTAACATGTCTTATTTCTCTCTCTCATCACCCCCGCACAAAGGCTTGAGGTCTTTTTAAATAATTCTGGTAAAATTGTATATACTTAATGCCTGTGTTTTGCTGGGATGATGGGGAGGTTCAGGTTCATGCTGACATACTCATACAGCAGCTACCAAGAAAGCCATGGCTGCAATGTCCCACGCAAATCACGCAACCAGTATAATTATAATGGTTTTGGGAGATGTGGGTTCAGTTTTAAATTAGCACAAAAATCTGAAATGCTTCCCACCCCCACTACAGCGGGGCGCTGCAGGGCAGCTCCGTGGTGTTTGTCCTCAGCCTGACCCGGCACTGCTGATCCCAGGGCTCGGGGGGCCTTGTGGTACCATGTTCCCTTTTCAAGAGACCCATTTACAGAACACAAATTAACAGTTAAAGCAGATATGAGTAACAGTGCAGGGAATTTCTAGATCCTGGTTGTAGGATGAATTCATTCATATGACTCCTGAACTTGACTGAAGATGGAGACAGTCCAAACCATGGTGTATTTACACTGACTTAGCTTATGGCTTAGTTTTTTCTTAATATTCCTGTTTCTGCTTACACAAACTCTTCTCAGCAGTGCCTTGATTTCTGTTTGAAGTAAAATGGGGTTTTCCTCCTGCTTCTCATTATCTGCTATCATTTTTTAGTAAGTATCATCTCCTCTCCCCCAACACAGCCCTTTTATTTTGATCATGGAACTCATAGTTTTCTTAAAACACGTTTATATGCTTTCCAGAATTGAGGCTTTAATGTCACCTTGCTAAGGCGAAAGACCCAACATTAAGTGCAGGTAATGGCAGTGTATTTAAGTAGGCTGAAAACCGATTGATACCACTCCAATCTGCTCTGCCTATCTCAACAACTGCAGAGCTTTACTGAAATACTGCACCGAGTTCTGTCATGGGAGGAGTTGTTTGGAAAGCATGCCATAGCCTCTGACCACTTATTTGGGTTTAATTGGATTAGACATATATTTGAACACGGCACTCAAAGGAGCTGACAGTCCTTCCACAATTTCCTGGCCTGCCTGGTCGGTTTCCTTTTTGATCAGACACATCCCAGTGAAGGTAGAAAATAATTTAGATACACACCAGTTTTTAATTAAATTTGCTATGACAGGCTGTGTTTAAGTTACATTCTCCATAATAATTTGTTTTGCATTTGCTGATGACAGATTTATTTATGTATGTAATCAGAACTGTAAGCAAATTTCATTTTTAGAGTTAAGAGAACCTTTAAAATAATATTTTACTTGGTTTCAGAAAATTTAAACACTTGCATTTACTGCTAAAATTTCTGAGAAAAATAACATCGTGATTCTAAAGAGCAGAAGAACACATCATGGAACTGAAAGCATTACACACACGTAAAAAATAATACATCAGAAGCATTATCCCACTCAAATACACAAAAACACAAGCTGTAGAGTTGAATGCCTGTTAAATACAAAGAGGAGTTTATTCGATTTTGTTGCTGTTCCCTGACAGCTTTTCCTCTTTCAGCCTAGGCTGGGTGGCACCTGGAGCCAGCCCCGCAGGGCCACCCTTGCCCCAGGGGAGAGGCCTTGGGGACAGCCGGGAGCGCAGCCAAGCCCAGCGACCTCCCTCCTCAGCCCGGGGCAGAAGCGGCCCGGAGCCCCGGCGAGGCGGGCGAGGGGTAAGGAGGGCATCGCAGAGCTGGGAGCAGCTGCGGAAAACTGCGGGGGTGGGCCGAGGGCAAAGGAAGCGGGTCTGGAGCAGGAAGGGCCAGAAGAAGGTGGGAGGCCAGAAATGAGCTCGGGGAGTTGGGAGAAGCAGGACATTGTCAGGGACATGGGTGGGACAGCTTCAAGGCAGGGACAGCTGAGAAGCAGCAGAGATGTTGGGAGTGAAAATGTCAGTAGTGAGCAGCGGAGAACTGCAGAAAAAAAGTCACAACTGGAGTTAGGATCCTTGGGCATAAACCCCTGCAAACAGGGAGAAGCTTTTTTAGGAAAACTCTGCCTTGCAGGAAAACAGAAAAGGTACGACACTGTTGCAAGCAGTGTTTAAAGCATGAGATAAACCTTCAACTGCGATTTCACCTCCCCTACAAAGTTTATTTACATTTATACGGGAAGCAGCGAACAGGAAAACGTAATTACATGTAAAAACAACACGCTGAAAAGAGGTTGCAAAACTGTGCGCTGAAGTAGGGGAGTGTCACAAATGACCTCGCCCTTACGGCAGCCCCCGGGCTCCGGCGCTCGCGGCGCGGGGCGGGCGGGGGCGAGCGGCCGCTGAGGGAGGGCGAGGCGGGCACGGCGCGGAGCGCGGGCCGCGCGCGGCTCCATTTCCCGCCCGCCACCTGACGCCTCTAATGGCGCCGCACGGCCGCGCGCCCACGTGACCCGCCGCGCGCCCCACGTGACCTATGGCCGCCGCCCCCCCTCCCCAGCGGCTGCGGTTACCGCAGTCCCCGGCCCCGCCCCGGCCCCGCCCCCTGCCGCGCGCGCGGCCCCGCCCCGCGCCGCTCCCTGCGCGCGCGCCCTCGCCCCCCTCCCCCCCCCCCCGCTTCCACCTCCCGGCCCGGGCGATGCGCGCGCGCGCGGCCGGCGGCGCCTCCTCAGAGCGGCCGCGGCGGGTTCGGCGCTGACGGGGCCGACGGGCCGGGAGCGGCGGAGCGGCCGGAGCGGGCGGCGCCTCTTCCTTCCTCCTGCTCGTCCTCCTCTCTCCTCCTTCCCGCATCCTCCTCCTCGCCCCCCTCCTCGCCCGCCTCCGCCCCCCCGCACGCAGGCACCGCGGTTCCCGGCACGGACAACATGGCGGCGGTGTCGGGGGCAGGGGCTGCGGGCGGCTCCGCCAGCGCCGGCGGCCCGGAGATGGTGCGGGGACAAGTGTTCGACGTGGGGCCGCGCTACACCAACCTCTCCTACATCGGCGAGGGGGCCTACGGCATGGTGTGGTGAGTGCGGCCGCCGGGGCAGCGCCCTTGCCCCGGACAACTCCCTCCTCCCTTCCCTCCCTCCCTCCCGCCGCCCTGCCCGGCCGCGGGCCCAGCCCGCCCTTGCCCTCGGGGAGGGGGAGCAGCTCTGCTTCGCTCTCCTCAGCTCTGCTTCTCCCTCCGTGTTCCCGAGGTTGTCCCTCCGGCATCACCCTTCTTTGCCCTCCCTCCCTACACCCCTCCCCCCCATCCCTCCGTCGGTGGATGCAGCTGAGCGTCTCGTTTTGTTTCGCTCCTGCGTTTATTTTCTTTAATATCTTCTTCCTCTGGAGTTGGTCACTCTCGTTATTTCCGCCGTCTCCGTAGTGCGATTGCAGACGTTCAGGAAGGGGGGGAAGGTGGTAAATCCTGCTGGCAGCCCCGCGTCCCTCCCAGCGAGGGCTCACCTGGCTGCAGCAGCCCGAGGTCGCGGGGATAAAAAAGGTGAATCTGAGCATAGGAGTTGCTGCCGCTGCCTGACTTTGCTCAGGACGTGCTGTCTGTGCTGCAGAGCCGGCCGGATTAGTGCCTGCGTTAACGTGTGCAGGTGAAAGTTCTCTTCAGTTGTCCTAGCTCTAGATTATATTGCATTATAAAGACTTAGACTAAGTCTCACTAAAAAGCGATCGTGTGTGTTTGCTCTGCGTAACATCGGTCTTAGAGAGCGAGGTTAACGAGCTACAAAAAACGTGAACTAACTGGATAAAGAGTGTGAGATGGATTTTTTTTAGCAATTCAGTGAGCTGGGGTGATGCTGTGTGATCTGTGTATCTGTTGACTGGGTTATAAACCTGGCATGCTCAGTGACGTTACTTAAGATTTCATATTTTGTCTTCCATTAGTAAAACCCCTTCCATTGGTTAAAAAAACCCCTTACTCCTGAAATAACCTAAGGGATACAGGTGAAAAACTCTTTTTTGTTGTTGTTTTATCAACTTTCTTCCAACACTGTCTCTGTTTCTTCAGTAGGATTTTTGACCAGAGATACTAAATGAGACTTACTTACAGGCTCTGACTTCATGAAAGCTTTATCAGCATTAATTTCTCTCTCTGATGAGGAATCTTTTGTAAAGCAGTGCATTTCTCAGCAAGGACACCTCACAGCCTTCAGCTGTGTGTTACAGTTTTTTATAGCTGTAGGTTTTTGCACATAGTCACTGAATTGTGCTGGCCTGTCAGGATGAAGTCATTGTGTGTTTCAGGGAGGGGAGCTTTCATCTAGGCCTGAGTTTAGCTGGGAGATGAGCCTCTCTTGTGTTGTGGCCTTCACTTTTTTTTTTTTTTTGCTATGGGAAGAACCTTCAAAATGTAAATCAGAAATCCCATTTACAGTGTAAAAATATCCTTGTTATTGTTTCAGTGTTAGAAATTGCAGCAACATATCCAGTCCAAAACTTGTTGATGTAGCTTCTGGTACAGGCTGTATTTTATTATGGTTATTTTATCATCTGAGCCAGGGCAAGGAAACGGGTGCAGATAATCTCAGTAGTGGCTGCACTGGTTTGCACTCACAGTCACGTTTCTGAAGCTCCTGAGGAATAGCACTGCCAAGGTGTGTGCTGGGGACAGTCCAGTTCACATCAACGAGGTGTTAAAAACTGTGTTTCACAAACAAAGTGAAAAGCTAAAATATTTCACCACAGATCAGGGACTTCGAGAAGCAGCACAATGGCAGTTGATGCCCTTTTTTGGCATCCCTGTGCCAGTGAGCAGATACAGGGGAAACGGGGCCACTTCTGCCCTTCCAAATAGTGTGTGGTAAACTTCTGCACTGAAGCTGTTTCCCCTCCAAATCCAAAAGGTTTTTTATTTGAAAGCTTCTTCTCACACTTTGTGTCTGCTGTGAATGCTGCACAAAATTACTAACAAAAATTCCGAATCTCCAGTTCAGTTGAAATATGCACTTGGATCCTGTGTTTTCTACTCTAAATTTATTAATGTAAAATGTCACATTATGTATTTTGTGCTCTTGATTATTGCTCTTGTGCCTTGGGTGTGAAATGACAGGGAACAAAGTCTCAGTTTATACTGTGTACTTGGTCAGGAAAGTGTTGGATGCACTTGTAGTTAATGCCATGGCAGCTGCGCTGTTTTGTAGTGACTGCGATGAAATGCAATTACCTATCAATCACAGCCATGCAGGTTGTGCAGTTTAATGCTCTGTGTTTCGTGTTTTGCTTTGGTTGCTAATGCAGTGAGGATCTGCAGAAGCTTCTCCCTTGGGGGGTGGTGTAGAGGGCAAGCTGTGAGTGTGCAGATGGAGATGTTTCCTGCAACTACAAAATCCATTTAAATTTGTACACTTTAATAAAGGAAAGCAAAGCAGGCTCTGATGGTTTTGTTTTAAACCCACAGCTAATGTGGACCTCTTCGGAGATGATGGTTATTTACAAGTGCACTGTGCCATAAGGCTTGTTATATGGCAGACGAATGTCTTTTGACTCTTGAAATCCTTCACTCGCTTTCTTGTTTTTATCCTGATTCTTATGTTTCTAGATTATTGGATTAGGGATTTGAAAACAATAAAATGCTTTTGATTATATGAGTAAAAGGGCAAATGAAGTATTCTTCGGATAGTGCTGTTACGATCAGTCTTCCATTTTGATTTTTGCAGCAGAGAGAATAATGTTTGAGAAATATTGATCACAACATAAAATACCAGTACAGGAAATAGAGGAAGATGTTGGCTGAAGAGACTGTATGTGAATGTTCTCTCATCTGGATTTGAAAACCCTTAAAGGCATTTAACTGTTTTCCCTAGTGCAGTCATTTTTTTACATAATCAGGTTTTGAGTAAAAATAAACTCAGCAGAGCAGTATATTTACTGCTGTGTTGTGGTTGCGCTTTCTCAGCTTCGTAAGCAGAAAAGGCACGTTATCAGGCCAAGCCCCATCCTAATGTCCTCCAGTTCAACTCTGCCAAAAACGTTCAGCATGTGATACAGGCTTGTGCCTTACTCTTGTTGCAGAGGGTGAAGTGGTAGGAGGTGGATCCTTGTCAGAGCCCCTTTCTAACCGTTTTTGTTTTGGTCATTCTGCATGTGAAACTAGGGGGTGAGCACAGAGCAAAGTTTGAGCCAAGATCCTCAGCACTTCCTAGGACTGCAGGACATTCTTTGAGCAATTACTTAGTCATACAGTCATGTTTGTTACTCTCAGTTAATTTATCCAAATATATGTAAATATTGTGTTGTCTTCTCCCCCTCTGCTTTCACTTAAGAATTAGTTGTTTTGAGGGGGGTTGGTGTAAAGTTCTTT
Source organism: Aphelocoma coerulescens (assembly GCF_041296385.1). NCBI lineage: Eukaryota > Metazoa > Chordata > Aves > Passeriformes > Corvidae > Aphelocoma > Aphelocoma coerulescens. The sequence goes on along the minus strand of NC_091029.1, from coordinate 8,351,816 downwards.
AGGTGACTTTCTCTTTCATTCATTGATAGGGAGTTATTGACATCAGAGTCAGATGGAGCCCACTTTTAGACCAGGTCTGAAAGTTTCAGAAATACCTTTCAGACACAACAAACTGGGAAAAGTTTTTGGGGTTGTTTCTTTCTCCCCGAATGTGGGCTTGGTTTTATTATTAGCAGTAGTATTTTTTTAAAGCAGCCTGTTAACAAGCCATACTTCAAATACACTGGAACAGCAATAAAAACATGATAGAGCTGAGCTTTAAATTTCCGGTGTGACTTGTTCTTCATCCAGTTGGTCAGTAGTAATTTGGCAAGGAATATAATTTGACAGTAAAAAAAGAATTGTTTTGGAAAGAAATGGTGAATTGAATGTGATAGGGATGTTCTCATTTTATCCTAGTTTTTGGAAGCTTTTTTTGTCATCAAGCTTATATGAATGTGAAGTAATATCAGTGCTTCAAATAACTGCTTATAAATAAACAGTTGAATGCAGATGAGTGCAGTTGGAAGAAAATAATTTTCAAGCTCAAGTCGTTGATTTCTTGCTTTGAATTTACGTTGTTACAAAGAGAGCTTTGTGTTACTGATGTGCTGTGAAAGAGCGATATTAGAAGTTTAGGTAGTCAACAGATAAATGTTAAAGTGATGCTGAAAAGAATATTTCAAATATTTGGCAGTAGATTCTTTAAAGTTACACTTCTCTCTACTGTCTCATGGAACAGCCCTACTTTTAGAGCCTCGATAATTTAAAATTAAGAGAAGCATATTAATAAAGAAACTAAAATCAGAAAGAAATCAGGAATAGAATGGTCTGCAAGGCATAGATATTTATATTAAAACATGAAAACTTGAATGGGATTGATGGTTGCCTAATAGTTTCTTTCGAGTTACATAAAAAGGTAGCTTTTTCATCCTCTATGGGGGTCAGACTGATTTTTGGGGTGGCCTGCTCAGTGGCAGTGATCAGAAACAGCCTGTCGTGTTTGTTCTGTTATCTCTTGCCTTGATCCAGAGAGAGAGCCCTTTAATGATGGAGCCAGCGCAGGGATCCGTGTCCCTGTTTGCGTGTGCTTTTAGGGAGCACAGGTTGAGTATGGGTAATTACCATGTTCTGTCTGCGTGATAAGGAGAACAGGGAGCTGATACAAGTTAGCCAACCCTCCCGTGCAAGGATCAGAGGAGGGAATTAGGGAGTGTAATTGGTGGCTAGTTATCAGCTTCTTCCCTCTGGGGAGAAGGCAGATGTAAGCACTTCCCTTCAGTCACTCAGGCTTCTAGCACTTGCCTAACCTGGCGTGGGAACCCAGAGAAGCAATTAGAGCTGCTTTTCCTGCTCTTCCCGGTGATGGACAGGTGGGCCCTCACAAGCTGTGCAGCAGGGATGGGCAGCAGCCTCTTGCTCTGTGTCAGAGCTGTCTTCCAAGTTTGTGGAAGATGAGAGGTAGCAACTTTTGCTGCCAGCCCAAAGCAGTGGGATACTGGCTTAGCTGGAGAGTGCAGCTCATGGACACTTGCATTTTATAAATAAATACACGTTTTTGTAGCAAAGCATGATCCATCCCATGGAAACAGACAGGGTTTTCTTTGAAGCATGCTTTATTAAGGAAAAAAGGCTTATATGTTCACAGCATCTGTATGTGGCTGCATCAGTCCATCTCCCATCCCCCTACATATGATTCTAGTACCTGTTGCCTACCTTCCATCAAATCTTGCAGATGGTGGAAGTCTTCAAGATGGAAAGATATTCTGCAAGTTTTGCAAAAATAGGTATTTTGCTAGAGTGAAGAGATCCTATATGCTGCTCCACTGGGGAAGAGATTGTATCAGGTCACATGTGAGAAATCAGACTCCCCAAGGAGACATGACATGCCCCAGTTTCACAGATGGATTTATTGGTAGTCCTGAGACTAGAAATGTGTATTTGTAGGACACCAGGCTCTGTTAGTTCAGTGGCTCCTTGTTCAGGGGTGGGGATCTACAGCCCACAGAAGAGTTGGTGCTTTACCAACTGAGTAGGTGTAGAGCTCAGCTTGTGTTGAAAACTAGTACTTCGCCAACATAGTAATTTTTTTAATGCTTTTTCTGTTGATGCCTTGTCATAGGTTTCAGCTGTGATCTAGAAATGAAAATAACTGATTGATTTGGTATTTAATGAAGATATTTTATGACTTCTTGCTATGGAATATTTCACAGCATAATGTAGGTTGAAAGGGACTTTCTGAGGTCATGTAGTCCAACCTCCTACTCAAAGCAGGACTGATGTCAAAATTAGACCAAGTTGCTCAACGTGTCCACTCAATATTTCCAAAATCTCTAGGGATGGAGATTCTACATCTGTGGGCAGCTTCTGGTTTTAGTGTTGAACCACTTGTCCAGTGAAACTTTTCCCCTTAAAAACATGAGAGTTTGCCTTGCTGCAACTCGGGACCATCCCCTCTTGTCCTTTGTGCTCTTTGTCTCTGAGAGGAGTCTGGATCACTTTTCTCAGTGATTCCCCTTTATGTAACTTAAAAGAGCAGTTGGATGTTTACCATCACCACCCCCTTTTCCCCTCCTAGCCTATACAAAGCCAGTTTCTTCAATTTTTTTTCTCTAATGTCATATCCTTCCGTTCCCTGTGCATCCTAATGGTTTTCTGCTGGATTTAGTCCAGTACTGGGAGTGAGGAAAACTGGATGCAGAATTCCAGATGTGCCCTCACAGCAGGAATCAGTTTCCTTGACCTGCTGGCTGTGCATGTAACACAGCCCAGTCCTTGGTCAGCCTTTGTCGCTGGGAGCTGGCACTGCTCGTGGATGAAGTTGGATGTTGTTCTGATAATTGGGAGAATGCTCTCACTTAAAGTGAAGTATTTTAGGAAGTTTTAAAATAATATCTGGAAAAAAATCCCCAACCCAGAAACATTTTATTAAGTGATTTCTGTTGTATTTGATTTTGATTTCCAGATCACTTAAATGAAGTGTATGGAGCTATAAACATATTCAAAAATATAACTTTTATTTTATTGTATTGTAAGGTAAATAAAAATAATAGTGTAATAATGTGAATTCAGCAGTGTAGTTTGTTTCAGGTGATTTGTCTGTGTAAAATCTACATTCTACTAGTTGGCAGGACAGTTATTAAAGATGGTGGTTTGCTTGGGGATGAATCTCCTTTTCAGAAGGGAGCTTGTTTTCCTTTGGTTTAATACAACTTTTGTGTATATGAAGAAGCTATTCTCAAACTCATCTTTTTGCAAGATGCACAAAAATCCAAATACACTTCATTGTCAGCTTTGAGCAAATAGATTAATAAGATCCAGTTTGTAATAAATGTCACTGATTCAGATGGGGTTATTTGATGAGCTATTGGTAGATACTTTGGCAGGGTTTCCCGTGCTCCATCGAGGTGCAGGAGTTGGTTTCTGTTTCACAAGCATTCCTGTCTCCACCCGTTTCCGCTGAGGAGAGCCAGCACAGGGACAGCCTCGGGTCCCCTCAGCCCCTTCTGCACCCGGGAGCCTCCTGGTGCCCTGGCTGCCTCCACGCTGCCTGGGCTTGTGCTGTGCCCCTCCAGCCCAGTGACCTCTTAGTGGTGGATTAAATACTGGTTTGTGTATATATGTCTTGTAGAAAGTCTGTAATAGAAATATTTTTCTGTTAGATTGGGGCAGGATCTTCACAACAGTCCTGTTTTAGCAGAGTTGTGGTGCACATGTTTTTACTGTCCATCTGGTTTGCAGTACCCAAAATCCCAACTGCCTAAGTTCTCTTAAGAGGAAATCTCTTCTCTTGGAAGTTCTTCTTTTGTATTTTAAGAGAATTTTCATAAAATACTGAAATGCTCTGTGGTGATTAGGATGCAAATGAGAGTTTTTGTTACATGGTGGAAAGTAATTAATCTGTGTTGTGGGTATGTTTTAAGTACCAGCAACTCGCAATTAGGCTTACAGATTATAATGTGCAGTTGCTTCATTTTGCAGATTCTCTTAAAATTAGCAGATGCCACTGTGGCACCTTATTTCTTGCCTGTTTGGAAGGAAGGCAGATTGCTCCACCAAATATTGCTGATGTGTCCTGAGTAAAATTTAAGATAATTTGAGCACTCCAAATCAATACTCCCCAAAATGCTTCAGTCCAGAATTTGCCCAATTTTATTGGGATTTGGATGTTGCAAAATATCCCAAATTACATCCCGGTTGACTTTTATATTGTATTTTTTTTAAGTGTTTCATAATTGTGAAATAGCTTCCTTTCAGCTACAGTAGCCAGAATGTTTTAAATGCTGATGCCTCCTCTGAACAAAACACCAAGCTGTGAATATGCTGAGGGTTTACTGTTGGCATGTCTTGTTAGAAAGGTGGAACAAACATGCAGAAAATGCCTTGTAATCAGATATGAAGGGAAATAACTTCTGATAGTGGTGAGATGCACACTCAGTGCTAGTGGTTTGGTTGTTTTGTTGTGTTTTGGTTTGCAAGTGAAATACTGAACTAACCATGGCAGAGTGGACAGTAGCAATGACCTTGTTTTCATCAGTGCTTTGGGATAGTTTTCATTTTGCACTGACATTTCTACATCAGGTTTAGGAAAATCTCTGCTTTTTAGTGTACATGGATGATTTTGTTCTATTTTCTGTTGGAATGAAATACTGTGAACTATCTCTTCTGAAGATTTATGTGGCTTGGAATCAATTAATTAAGCTGATTTTAGGAGGAGTATCTGGGATATAAGTCAAATTAGAACCTTAGCAGACAAAAGACTAAACCACACTGAAGGATTTGTTAATCCCATCACCACTCACAGCTCTCTGGCAGTGCTCTCCCTTCTCTCCAGGAAAGGAGAAATGTTTCCTGCATGCATTTATGGTTCCTGCTTTGCTGCTTGGGGATGTGGTGGTTGTTTTCCAGGCTCTGGAGTAACAGTGGTGATGTTACTGACCTCTCCTTTTTTTTTGTGGTGGCTTTTTGTTGCTCCTTGGGGAGCCTTAAGCGCAGGGGGACGAGGTGGGCACCTCATGGGCTGTGTGGAGGCTGAGTTCTCCTGGCAGGCCCAGACACCTGAGCTGAGCTTTCCAGAGCTGAGCTTTGCAGGGCTGACCTGTGCTGATCTCGGGCTGTGTTGCTGCTGTAGGGACAGCTTTTCCCTCCATGCCTCCCCTCTGTCATTTCTTCCTCCACTCCTGTGCTGGAGCCTGCACAGCTGGAACATTTGCTGTGTTGGAAAGCTGGTTTAGCTGAAGAGTGACTTAATAAAAAAATAAAATTGAAAGGTGGTAAGTTGAAATGATGGACACAAAGCCCTGTGAGTGCTGGTGCTGACACAGGAAGGGAATAGGACTATGCAGGTAAAGGCTTCTTTACTGTTCCTGCTTCAGCTTTGAGCTGCTTCAGTTCTCTGAACTGACACAAAAAAGGGCACTGCTCGAATCAAAAAAGTGAGAAAGGGATGTGAGGCACAAAAGGGAGAGTGAACCACAACCACTCCTTTGAATGCAGTGAGACTTAGGTTGTCTCATGTTGTGGAGCTCTTACAATTTTAGCCCAAAATTCATTCCCACAGGAATTTATATATTGAGAAGAAAAATAGTGATATTTAATATCGTAATATTTTATCAAAAGCAATGGGTGCCTTTGGTATCAAACGTCTATTTCACAGGTAGCCAAAGGCCTTTTAAATATAGCAGTGAAGTTTGTTAAATTTGGCATCAATGCTATCAAAGGAAATACTGGCAGTGGAGAACCAGTAAACCTCTAAAATAGGGAAGGGAAGTGGGAAGGGAAGAAGTAGATAAAGTGAGATGTAAGAGTTTTCTATTTTCTGAAGACTAACTTGAAGTGGTGTAAAACAGAGTAGGCATACATGGTGGTTTGAAGTCACAGTGTTCTACAGCTAAAGGCATGGAAAGAAAAATACATATTAGAAGAGATTGAGAGAATTGATTTTTTTTCCAAACAACTAAGATTAATCAAAACACCATAAAATTAAATAACATCTTTAGCCAAACAGTACAGAACCTTGGGTGAAATAGCCAATATTTTTTTAATGCTAGTATTGAGGTGTAGTTCTAGAACTGCTGCTCTTCACAGTTCTGTTTAGTAGGTGCTAACAAAACACAAATCATCTGGTCTGCCACGCCCAGGTTTATGAATTGATTGAGCTTCTGGCAAAAGTAATTAATTTAACAGACTCCATTTTGCATGACTAGCTATTTGTTTTCAAAATACTAGGAGTGATCTAAGAAAATACACTATTAAGTAATTATCTGCATAGTAAATAGCTTAAAATTGAATTTTTGCAAGGATCCTTCAAATTCTGAAAAATAAAATTGTGTCTTTTTAACCTATTAGAGCCTAGAATTGTTTGAATTGGAAGAGACCTTAAGCATCAAGTAGGACCGACCCCCTGCAGGGCCACCTTCCACTAAACCAGGTTGCTCCTGCAACTCCAGCCTGGTCTGGCACAGACCTCTCTCTCCAGCCTGGTCTGGCACACTTCCAGGGGTGGGGCATCCACAGCTTCTCTGGGAAGCCTGTGCCAGTGTCTTACCAGTATCAGTTAGAATTATTTGAGCAGATGCAATGAAATGAAATGAAAGCAAATCTCCTTAGGAGGTTATGAAGGTGCCTTAAGAATTTGTGGTGTGAAGGGCAATAACCTGTAGTAGATCAGATCTGAGTAAAGTCGCTTCAGAGTAATTATTCACCTTTGTCATGGGAGGAAGGAGTTGGCGTAATTGTAGCAGGAAGCTTTATTATCAGGATTGATTTGGATTGTTAAGAGGAAGATGACTGAAGCAGTAGATGGTAAAGGCAATGCTGTTCCAGTTTGACCCAGTAAGCCTCAGAGGCTGACTAAAAGCGTGGTGGAGTTTGCAGGAGTCACATGGGCACCTTGCTATGGTTGTGGTAAAATAAAGGGCACTCATTTAGAAATTATATTTCTTTTCTGCCTTGTTGGAAAAGAAAACAATCAACTTTGAAAGAAATATCAAACAAAAATAATTTGTTTCGGTATCTTCTATACAAAAAATGAACCAAAGCCTTAGTAATGATCATTTGGTGATAAGCAACAGATGACAAGAGTAAGGAATATGCAGATATATATATATAATATATAAAGAACATGAGGACTTTGTAAGTATGACAACTACTTTGCAGAGGGGTCATGATAAAAGGTTTAGAAACCCCAAAGCGATAACCTATCCATTGTTACAAGAATCTTGACAGATTAAAAACTACTTAAAAAGCCTCAAACCAGGCCCAAGATTTTCAAATAACATTTAGTTAGGAGTTTTCAGGTAAGGCCAGATTCATACTGCTGCAAATTGGATCACATCTCCTGTATAGTTATTTTAAGGTTCCCTTGTTGCTCAGTTGTCTCCTGCTGCCATTTTTGTAACAAGAAAGTGAGGACCAGTTGTCAGTGGTTTTCAGTGGGGAGCTGTGTGTCACAGCAGATCTTGTACCTAGGCTTGCTCTGAGCTATCTCAGGGTTGAATTCAAGTTTTTTGGCCTCTTTTTTCATTATAAGCTGTCAGTGCTTATGGATATTTCCCAAAGACTAAGAAGGTAATAATCAATGGGGAGTGTTTGTAGCAAACCAGTAGATGATTCAAGAGTCCTGAATTACAGCTTATTTGACTTTTGCCCTCAGAGTAGGATGAAGGAGTACATGGTGCTCCTGTTAAAGTTGTTATAGTATTTTAGGTTCTTGTAAAGCAACTAGAGCCTCATGGCTGAAGGGTTTTTTATTTGTCTGTTGTTTCTCAAAGAATCTAATAGGGAGGTAACTCTCCGTTTTCATGGGTTGCTGACTTTCCGACATGGTAGGAGTTAGTCTGTAAAACTAAATCTTTAATGGAGAAAAGTAGAAGTGTATTAAGATGCCCCTGTTTCTGTGGTTTATTTCCTGAATTCACAGCTTCCAAACCTAAGAAACGCTTTGTTATTGAAAACCTCTTCTAGAGAAAGCTGAGAAATCAGAACGAAAACTGAGTGCAACATGGGTTGTCTGTTCATAAACTGAGGTTTCTTGAAACACGGCAAATGTATCCCAATATGAGTAGGCACTTGTGCCTTCTAAAACCAGGTGCTGATTTTGTAAATTAGTGCTAATAAAAAAGCCTCCTGAACAATACACTTATTTCTCTTCAAAATGTTACGAATAAATAAAGGAAAGTAACAAATATTTCTAGTAAACGTAGGTGTTTACAGTTGGCTACAAAAAATACATTAAACAGTGTAAAAATGACACATTACTCAGTGTCCTCAAATAGTCTTTGACTATTTTTATCCTTTTTCCAGTCTTTTCTCTTTATTAAAAAAATAATACACTATGATGGTGGCTTAATCATGTAGACGAAGAAACTAATTATTCTGAAGAATCTGGAAGGGTTAACATCTGATTATTAAAAAAACCCCAAAACCCTCTGCAAATCTGCACTTCTGCAACCACCTTCCCCCACCCCCAAAAATTGTAGCGAACATTCTGTTAGGGTGGTTGTTACTGTGTCATAGTATTGCATTATTTTATTTACAGCAGTCTTAAAAATAAGTTTAAGCTATTTGCATTGTAACTTGATAAATGTCAGTGTGTTGTGGAAATGTCCATGATTGAGCTAAATGTAGACTGAATGAAAAGATTAAAGATCTCCATAGATCAGCTTGCTTGCTGGGAATTATTTTTTCCTTTCCTATTCTGCATGTAAGCAGAATTATCCAATATCTCAGAAAGATTCTTATCGCTGGATGTGCCCTTGGAATCCTGTTTCCACAGCAACACAAAGCTACTGATAAAAAAATCCCTTTTAAACTTCAAATCAGTCTTTTATTTAGAGTTGTAATTAGGATGTTTGCCGGTACCATTGTGTATTTTGTGTGCGTGCGCGTATGCTGAGAGCAGCATGTGAAGCAGCCATGAGGTGAATAATCCTCAAAGTGTTGGAAGAGCATCCCATGCTGGGGAAAGCGTGCAGGCAGCGTGGCAGAGGAGCAGGCAGTTGTTTTTCAGTGTGAAGGACCAGCCCTCTGTGGGATGCAGGGACTGCCAGGAGCTGGCTCCTTTCCTGCCGGCAGCTGCAGCGTGCTCTCACTTGTTCCCGTTCTGCCCCAAATGAAACATGCGAGGAATAGGAATGGGTGGAAGAATATGCAGCAGGCATTGTGGGCAGAAGGGGCTGAGCTTTGGCACTCGGCCACATGTGCCTGGTGAAAAGCTTCCCTCCCCTGAGCCAGCAGTGCTGTGGGCTCAGAGCTGCGGTGCCTTTCTGGTCACTGCTCTTGGAAGCAGCCCCTCCCTGGGCTTCTGTTTAAAAGGAAGTTGGTACCAGAGAGTAGAAGGATAAAAATTGGCTTTAAAAGTTATGTGCAACTTCTTGGGTTATAATGCTCATTTGTTTATTTTGTACAGTTGTGCCTGATGTTTTACTTAGTCAAAACTTTGTCATATATTTACAAGATATGTAAAATCAGGAACGATAAACTCTGCTGTTGGGGCTTGTACTGATTTTCACATGATGTTGCAAAAGTATCTAAATAACAGTGCTATTGCAGGTTGTCATAGGTTGCTAACCACAGCTAGAAACAGGAATAATGTTGTGGCTACAACAGTTGGGCAGTGGCAAAATCTGTATTTAAATTTATCACATTACAGATAAATAGCACTCACAGCTGAATGGTTGCTTCAGCTTGTGAGGCTGCACATGATTGGGGTGGAAATAAATCCTTCTATCTGAATATTTAAAGTGTTGATGAGTAGATTCATCATAATGGTACAGCTCTGTGGGTAATGATCAGTACATGTGCTTAACGATTAGAAAGCTATAAACTGGCTCTCTAAAAGTTGTTAATATGGGAACTGTTGTTCGCACTTTACAGATTTTTATCTTCTCTGGAAAAAAGTTAAGGTAATAGAAAGTTCCTGACTTCAGAAGATGTCCCAATTAACTGCTTTATTGCAAATATAACCAGTTGTTGTGAGGTTTAGTAGAAGCTGACAGCCCAGACAAATACATTACACTGTGCACACTGGGACAGCACTGCCAGAATGCAAATAATCTAAATTTAGGATGCGCTGGGAGGCGGATGGGATGTGCTGTGGAGCTGATCCTGGTCGGACTGCAGGGGGAGTACGGGTGATCAGGAGTCACACAACGAGATCTGTAATTCCGGCTGTGACGGGAACCCATGAGATGAACCCGTGGAGCTGAGCTGGTGCATGGGCTGCAGGGGGGATGCACCAGGGCCTGCATTTGCACCTTCAGAGTGGTTTTGTTTGTAAACACTGAAATGCACACTAGGAGCAGCGCGTTTCTTCAGCAGAGCTCTGGAGAGTGTAAATCTGGTGCTGGTGGCAGGCAACAAACAGTTGGATGGAGCGAAAGCTTGGGAAATGATTCAGTCTGCCTTACAAAGGACCCAGTTTTGTGAGTTTATGGTGTTTCCTGCATAGTCAATCAGTTATTTCAATATGGCTGCATAGGCCAAATACGGGTCTGGTTGTAGCCTGACTCTTCAGTTCCACTAAAGTTCAGTCTAATGTAGCTTTTACAGTTTTCTATAGCATGTGTCAAATTGAGAAGGCATTTTTAAAGGGTCACAGAGTTTACTTAAAGCAATATGTCCTTTAAGAGCTGTGACTGAGAATGTGAAATGGTGTTAACTAGATAATACAGTTTCTCAGTGTACCTGTGTTATACATGACATTTAAAATACTATGCACAAGCAAGTGTACCTGACTGCTTGTATGATTAGCTTCTTGCTCATAGAAATTGAGATAATCCCTTGGATGTTTAATCATGTTCCAGAAAGGCTCATCTTTCAAAAAGTGTGACATCAGAAATAAATCCAGTGTCCCTTTTAATGTTTCAACCAGACAGTGTTTCAGTTTTGCTCTCATCAGCTGAGGCAATGAAAGCTTAGCTGTGTTAGTGTGGGGAGATCTGATACAAAGAGAGAATGACTGTATGGGGAAGGTACCCTGGAGAGGAAATTGGTTGCATCTTTACTCCAGATACAGCCCTTTTCCTCACTGAATCATGTGTATTATAGTTGAACCATCAGAACGCAAAATTATCTATCCTTTTCTAAATAACAGCAAAAACCTTTTGCTAAGAAAATGCTTTAAGGACTGTAGGTGAAACAGCTACAAGAGAGGGAATCTTGGTATATTTAATTGAAGAATTCATGTTCATTAATCTGTACAAGGAAAGATACATATTTTCCATCAATAAACAACCTTTGCTTGAGAAGCAGTAACTGATTTATCAAATGTTGTAAGAGACTAGGAGCTTTTATTTAAGCAGCATCAACTGGTAAATATTGGCATTTTGCCTTTTTGTACTCTGCATAGATGCTGCTGTCCAGTCCTTTGAAAGGAAGTAAGATTCTGCATTGTGGCAGAAAAAATGCTCGAGTCAATACAAAGGAGGAGACAGGAGGTTTGTTTATAATGATGAAATGGCCTGTAGGATTCTTCCATTTCTTTCCCAACTCCAGGGTGTTCATGCTTCAGAGTTATTTCTAGTTTTGTTTTCTGCTTGTGACCAACCTCACTGGTCTATTGTAAGCACCACAGGTGATGAGCTAAGAAAATTACTGGAGCCCAAGTTCTCTTGGAGGCGATGCCAAGTTCCACTTAAGGCACTTGGTTATTATCTATTTTGGGACTGAGGAACTGCTAATGTGTTATCTATACATATGCAGTAGCAACAGTTGTAATGAATACTTGCTCAGCATGCGGCATTTCAAAGCTCCCCGTGGAGCATTCGAGTTCAGTGTTTCTAGAGGAAAATAAATGGTGCCGTCTGTGGGTACAGACCAGGGTTAGGGATGCAGGCACGTCAAAGGGATTATGTGGGGAAAACCGTGCAAAAAGGGTGTCATTACATATGCATGTGCTGTATGAAGATCTTACTGATGACCCTAATTGACTGAATTATATGTCAATTTTAATAATGAAAGTGAGAAATTTTAAACACTTTTGCATCCAGTGGTGACAGTACCATCTCAAAAACACCTTGTTGCACCATATCTCCGCTTAGTGGTAGAAGAGCCTTGATGTGGCCAGGCATTTGAATTCCTCTGAGTCATCCTTTTCTAGCTGGATTTTTGTACTTTATTCTGCTTTACCTGGTCACCAGGTACCTGGACGTCTCAGCAGAGTAAGGCCAATTAAAAGAGTTTCAAAGGAAGTTCTGGGACTCAATTATAGAAAATTGGTGGGATGTGAAGCCTCTTTGGCTAGTATGCTTATATTTTTATATGAAATAGTTGGGGCTAATAGAAATGTATGGGAATGTAGGCTTGATTATTTTTTAATTTCCTAATAAGGCAGTAGTGAGCTTGAGTTGGAACAAGAATCATATATATATATATATGTCTAAATTCTAATTATTAAATTACCATATACTTCTAATACAAGTGGAAGCTATGATACTGAGATGCTTTGTCATTCATATAAACAAGACTGTAGAAAACATACTAAAACTTGTAAGGATTCATAGTCCAGATCTTAGAAGATCAGGTATGTTTTACCGAGACTTTTAATTAGACTCGCACTGTGGTATTCTTCATGAATGCTTAGGTATGTTGAACAGAAATACAGTTTATTGAACCTATTTATTGGTGTAGCTGGGAATGGAGTTCTAAGCTCCTGGAAAGACAGCCTTGTAAATGTAGGAGGCAGTGAGTTCCTTACTGCAGGTCACAGTCACTGTGATCCTCATTGTGCTGCTGCCTACTTCCCCTCCTTGTGTGTCCCTGGATACAGCTTGCTTTCTTCAAACTCTTGTTATCTTTGGAATTGAACTTGGAAAGATGTTGTCTCCATCCCTTTTGTTCTTCCGTGTCTGTTACGGGGGGTGTCAACAGTGTAAATTGATGGAAGTGTGAAAAATGGTGACAATTGGTATTACCTGTGGGAGTTGGACACAGGATGTGGAATTCTGCTGCTTGAAAGATGATTGCTGAAGGTTTTTCTGCACCCCAGCACGAATGGGTTAACGTAAGATGAACTTTCTCAAACTTCTGATGATTACAGCGTATAGAAAAAGCCTCAGGCTTGGTTGTTGCACAGGCTGATAAAGAAGACAAATACCTTTTCCTTTGTGCAGTACCCACGAATCAGCAGACTCCAAGTCAGCTGGGAAAGCCAATGGTTGTAGAGACCCAAATGGGCTGGTGAAAGAACAAGTGTTTGTCAGTTTGCCAAACTAAAAGACGTGTGTCACTGGCACCTCTCCTCATTTAATAAAAGTAAATGTAAACAAAATGCACCAGCCCTATATTCAATTGAATTCACATTCTTTCGTTCTGAATTGAATATATTTAATGCTCCTTATAACCGATGCTATTGATTCTCTTCTAGTTCTGCTTATGATAATGTCAACAAAGTTCGAGTTGCTATAAAGAAAATCAGTCCTTTTGAGCATCAGACGTACTGCCAGAGAACTCTGAGAGAGATCAAGATCCTACTGCGCTTCAGGCATGAGAATATTATTGGAATAAATGACATTATCAGAGCTCCAACTATTGAACAGATGAAAGATGTGTATCCTTTCAAAGTGTTATTTGGCATCATTAGTAATGGTTGTCTCCTCTCTTTTGAGATAGTTTCTTCCCCTTCATCCTCTTCCTTCCTAAATTTTAATAAAAGTTGGCTTCTATTATTGTAAATAAAAAGGGAAGTTAATAGTATTTGATCAGTTTATAGATAAATTTATAAATTTGATGAACACTAGTTTTATTCTTTATTTTCCAGGAAAAGAGAAAAATGTTAATTCCTATCTTCCAAGGCAAAGAACTCAACATTGTAGAGAAGATTTAGTTTAGTCACATAATTCTAAAACTATATATGCTCTTAATAGAGCTGCTGCTGGAACTGGTTGCTTTGAGGAGCAAGTAAAATGGCCAGACACCGCTATAATTGTTTCAAATTTTCTTGAATTAAGGGGGAAGAAAATTTTACTTAACTGATTCCTGTCAAAGCAGAAAAAAAAAATCCCTTCTTTTAATTTTCATTGCAATCGTATAAAAAAAAATCAGCTGACTGAGTATATTGGGATTTAATTTTGGTAAGAGAAGGACTGTTGTGTTCAATGTAGCATAATAAATATATAGTAGAGAAGAACAGCTGAATTTTTTAAGTGGGGAGATGATAAACTGGTCAGAAGTTATGAGATCTTCTACCTTCATGCTTTTATGCAACTGCAAGCAAGTATCTTGGAAGCTTATTACTCATTAACCAAAAAACCACCTTTGTTTCTTGGCAAGCAGGATAGGAATCAGATGAAATTAAGATTCCTATAAAAGTCAAGCTCTACTATGAAGAAATAGAGGTTTATGATGATTAATTTGAGAGGATCACATGCTGGTGCCTCTTATTTCTATAAAGGGCTGCATCATGTAACAGGATTGATTGGATTCCAAACTTCTAAAGCAAGAATCAAGTACGCAGTTTCATAATTATCATCAAACAGACAAATAAGAGAGAAAGAAAGTTCTAGAAGTTTCCTTGGGTACTGTATGTTGATACCTGACATGACACCCAAGTTTTTTTGCTGCCTTACATCTGATGCCTCACAGATACATTGTGCAAGATCTTATGGAGACAGATCTTTACAAGCTCTTAAAGACTCAACACCTCAGCAACGACCACATTTGTTATTTCCTTTACCAGATTCTGAGAGGGTTAAAATATATCCATTCAGCCAATGTGCTTCACCGTGACCTCAAACCTTCAAATCTGCTGCTTAACACCACATGTGATCTCAAGGTGAGTTGAAATTTCTTACAGATTTTCCTGCCATGGTCTTTGTAAATGAACTGCTATAACCATGAATGTGGGGTTTTTACTGGGGATTAATGTGATTTTTGTCCTGGAACAATTGCCAAAAGATTATTTGGTTTGATAAAATAATTATCAAGATTTGAGTGACTAAGAATCTGTTAGGTTGATGAGTGCATCACTGTTTCCATCTGGAGGCTGACTTGGAAACAGCGTCTTTGAAAGCTGGATGAAAATACTGATCTGAAGCAGCATCATGTTTACCTCAAAAGTAAACTCAGAACTGTGTATGTTTCAAGATTTGGTTTCTCTGTTTACACTGTTAATGTTTTGTTGTTGGAAAAGGACTTTGTATTAGTGGGCAGCTAAAGTGGCGTGTGAAATTCAGTGCTGATTAAATGCACGGCAATTACTTAAGGAGAGAATGTTCCTAATTTGCATTTCCAGAGATGGGCTCTGTACTCGTTAATACTACAGAAGGATGAGCTTAGAGCTGTTATGATTCTTGGAAAATGTCAGCTCAATGCTTAGTGGCATTCAGTAAAGCAAACCAAGTGTGAAGAATTAAAACAGAAATAGAGAATAAAACAAAAAACATGTCATTCTGTACCTTTCAGTAGGTTTTGAGTCTTTAGTGTGATCATAGTTATCACACTTCTTCCTGTGATATGAGGAAACCAGGAATTCAAAGTACTCCTCTCCATATTACAAAGAGCTACTTAACCTGGATCTCCTCTGCTGGAAGATAGTGCATGAGGAACAGAGGAATCCAGTAAAATTTGATAATGTTGTCAGTGGCATAGGGAGAGTGAATAGAGAGCAGTTGTGTTCACTGTCCTTACCTATGGAAAAGGCTGGGGGGGAGGAAAGGAGCGGGTGAAGTTTACTTGCAGCATTGTTAAGCTGTGGAATGTGGTATCACAGAGCACGGTAGATGTTGCAGTTTTTAAAAAAACACCAGGCAAGTTAGCAGAAAAAAAACCTATTGAGTGCTCCGTGTGGTTTAGAGTCCCACAGTGGCAAATCCAAGGAAGATGAGAGAGGCATTGGAATATGTTGCCTTTTACACTGTACATCATGTATTTGCTGCTGGCCACTGATGGAGTGAGATTGCAGGGTTTACAGTTCTTGATCTGAGATGGTACAACTGTGTTTGTTGAATACTGTGTTGCTCCTAATTACCCTTTATTTTTTAGTGTAGCTCTAACTTCCTCAATAAACGAACCACAAAACAAAAATAACCTTCTTCAAAGTGTGAACCAGTTGTGGGCTGTACAGGTTTGTCACAATTCCAAGTGTCACACAATTCCTTGCTGCTCATATGTTCATCCATTCAAAGTACTGGCTGCATGATCAATTTGCTTTATATTCCCACTGCATCTTGTCAGCTCTTCCTGATGCACTGCTGGGCTGGTCACCTCTGACTCTTGCTGTGGGATTTCAGCAGTTGTAATTACATCAGACCCCTTCAAAGGCATTAACCCCTTCATGAAGGAAATGGTACATAAACTCAAACACGGCATACAGTGGAAACAAACTACTTAAAATCATACTAAAAATCGTATTTTTGGAAGAAGGTCGGTAGAAAGTTTGTCCATCTTGAGTGGTGATTTTGTCAGCTTCTTTCTTTAATGGCATTGTGAGGGAGAGCTGTTGCTCTCTTCTGAAGCTCACAGTTCTACAGGTTATAACAAAGCTCTTTTTTTCTTTCTACTCCCTTAAACATGATCTTGACCTCTGTATTAATGCTTTCATTTCCAGGAAAAAAAGTAAGAGTCTCTGTTGACATAATGTGTTTGTTAGCCCTGTGTCTTGTGGTGAGCAGCTGAAAGTCTTCAGGCAGGAGTTCAGAACCTAAAGGTGTTTCTGTTTCCTTAGGCAAAGCTAAAGACCTAAATATTTGAGATCTTAAATGTGACTTACCACACAGTGAATGAAAGTTGGTGAAAGTACATCATGTCACTTAAGTACTGTCTCTTGTTAAGTATTTGCAGTGGAAGATTAGACTCAAGATTCCACGAAAACCACTATCTTGGGATCTCTCTAGTGAGAATCCCGTGTAATAAAGATACTGGTGTTCTCCTTTGCATCTTTCCCATGAATGAGATTAATGTACACTGACATGCCACTGACAGACTGGAATATACTCTAAATAGTATCTAACTCTTTTAGAATGGTTTTTACTTTATTTCATGATTCTCTTCATCCAGCAATTTGACCTGTTTGTAGTTCTGTAAATGAAGTAAGTTGCATAAAAACTCTCATAGCCATAGAATTTTCCTAGGCCAATGGCATTAATATATTTCAGAAAATGAAGCCCAGGTTATTTTAAACAAGGTTCTCAACTGGTGTGTTGGAGTGCCTTCAGTGTTCAAGGTTACTCCAGCTGCGAATCTCCTTCTTTGCCCTAGGTAAAACATGCACACACTACAGTGATGCTGTAAGTTGTGCTTTTCTGTCTACACAATGAAAACTCACTAAAACAACTGAGAATTGTTACCTACTGCAACAGGCATGGAAAGAAGGTGATGGGGGAGGTTTGTTTGTTTTTTTTTTTAAGGAAAATGGCAAGTTAGTGTCTGTTTCAGGATTTTATCAATTACTCTAGAGATGCAACTGTTTCAACCACTATCTTATCAGTAACAATTAAACTTAATGGTAGCCCCTCTGTTTCCTTTTATGCAAATACATACATAGAGGCACAGGCTGCTCAACAATACAACTGCAGATATTTCACTGTATTAATAGTACCGTTGGGTGTCATTTCATTTGCTTAGTAAATGGTCATATGTACATGATCCTCCTAAATCTTCCCATCTGCTTGATAGCTTCATCCAATTTTAAGCCATCTCTGTTTAAAAAAAACCCAACCATCCCTGATACTGATTGCAAGAACATTGTTTTCAAAAAGTGGAAGCTAAATATATAAATAGGATGATGGCATTTCTTATTTATTTATTTATTTAGCTGGGAAGTAATTTCTTCTGTCTTAGCAGCATCTGTACTGTCTCTCCAAGGCATGAAGCACTAACTGATATACCTGGGTCTTTCATTATGCAGTTTTTTGTTCTCTGCTGTGACTTAGCCAAAATGCCAAGAAAATCTGCCTGTTACTATATTGCTCACAGATGATTTCTTTTTCTTTTTTTCATTCACATGGAGAAGCCTAAAAACCAACTCCTGGTGCTTTGCCTGCTACGCATCATCATTTGTACGGGCCCAGTGGCCCCACATTCCCCCCAGCAGGGCAGCTTCTTTCAGTGTGTCCTGGTGCCCCAGGATGGGAAGTGTCTGCCCTCCTCAGGTACAGCCACAGCTGTGCCCATCCCTCACCCTGGGCTGCAGGCAGAGCCCTGGATCTCCAGCGTCCCTTACCCTCCGTGCTACCACTCCTGTCAGTTCTGCAGCCAAAACCTCTTTCTTACAGCTTCAACCTTGAAGTCTTTCTCACTAATGGTGTTCCTGCTTTTCTGCTTAACCTGTTTCTGCTCCAGTCAGCAGGGGCTTTTTGTCATTTTAATGAGCACTCTTTGTCCTTGTTCTTCCTTTCCATCCCATGTGCATTTTTCTACTTGAGTTGAGAGATTCAGAGACACCTTCTGTAATTCAGTTCTTGCTTTTCACTGCGGACCAGAGAGTGTCTTTCTTCTTTTGTTTTAATAGTAACAAACCACTGCACTTTGCTTTTGTGTAACACTAAGATTCTGCACGTCTCCTTGCCTTGAATCTTATCTAGCTTTTTTCCGAGGTTAGGAGGAAGAGATTACAACCATTTTTGCCTGCTGCATAATTATTTTTTGGAGTCTCTAAGCTGTCCTCTACAGTTTGTTCGTTTCTGTCTTTAGAGGAGGCTCTTCTGATTATTTGTACTGAGTCTCTTTATGTAAGCTGCTAATTGCACACAAGGCAGCTGCTCTGTTCCTGTAGCCTGGGAGAACATTGCCATGCTTTAAAAGGTTCTTTTTGGGGTTGTTTTCTAAGGATTCGGGGGGTTGGGTTTACTTTTTTAATTTGTAGCTAAAGTAATGGCATGCAGCTTGGCTTATGACATTCATCACTGCCTTTTCTTCAGACCCTCTGTGTAAAAGTCAGCTGCTGAATCTTGTCTTTCAGATGTAGCTTTTAGTCAGCTGAAGTATTTCTTCCCCAACTGATCTATCAGTTATTTCGCTGACAGGCTGTCCCTACAGGAAAATTAAGAAATACCTGCCACAGCACAGTGAGGTTTCTGTGGTTTTGGTAGGATTTTGCATTACTGACTTTATTGACTACAGCCTATTTTCACTTCACATTTTCAGTATAATCACTGTACACAATTAACTGTCTCAGAGTAAATACTGTAAAACAATCGCAGCAGAGGAACCTCCCACTGTTTGCCACTCCTACATTTGATGCTTGTTTTTCCTGAGAGTATGTATTCTTTCATGGACGTACAGTGTGTGTGGCAGTCATAACCTGGTACTTTTTGGGGGGCAGCAGAAGCTTGTGAATGTGTCTAATGTACCACTCAACAATCTTGCCATTGACCTTTGGGATGGTAAGAAAGGAACAGCTGCTCTGCTCTACAACAGTCTGTCTTCACATTTTCAATTTTCTTAATTTCTCTCTAGACACTGAATAGCTCTGAAAGCCATGGAGCCTCACTACCAGAGCATAACTAAAACCACCTTTTTCTTTTTGCTGAACTCACTAGTCTAAATCAGTGTTTGTTTTTCTTTTCATGGTTAGATAAAACTATTTTCCTGAGAAAGGGTTGAGAAATATTTTCTTGCTTGTGTTTAGTTTTTGGGATATTTTTTTTTCTTTTAGACTCATGTTTCTTTCAACAGCCTATAATCTCTCCAGTATACCATTATCTCATGATTGGATAGGTTGTTTTTCATGCAAAGATGCAGTTATGATGATAGCTTTGTAAAATGGGGTGTTGAACTTGGTTACAAATATGTTGGTTGCTAATTAGGTTTTCTGGAAGCCTTACTTGCTTTTCTTTATGTCTTCTGGCGAATTTCTGAGAGGTTGGAGCAGTGTATCTTACTACCTGTTTGGCAAAGATGCTGTTAAGCAAGCCCATAGTGGAACATAAATTGTGCACCAGGAACATCTTTTTTTCTCTTGTTCTCTTTCTTGTTTATTCTTCCTGGCCCCTGAATGGCAATTGGATATTCTTTGTAATTGATCAAAAACATTTTTCTTCACCTTTGTGCAATAATTTGTTCCTAAAAACACAGGTTGTCGTCACTGCGTTTGTAGGTGTTACACCATTGATTGGGGAGTGGTGAATTAGTAATGTAACAATATTGGAAATGTGTGTCTGTCTAATGGGCCTTTTTTTTCTATTTACTTCTCTGAAACCAGATTTGTGACTTTGGATTGGCTCGCGTTGCAGATCCCGATCATGATCACACAGGATTCCTGACAGAGTATGTGGCCACACGTTGGTACAGGGCTCCTGAAATCATGCTGAATTCTAAGGTAAGGGCCACAGGGAGCTGCTGTGGTGCTGCTGTTGCTGGTTATTCCCTTGTGGGTACCAACTGTGCTTCTCCTTTCTGTGTTTTTAGGATCAGAATGCACGCATAGTCTTGGGGAGAAGTGGGCATGGGTTTCCAGTAGAGCTTGCAACAAAGCTGTAACTGGCTTGCAATAAAGTGTGATTCCAGAATCAGTTATTGGGTACTAGAACTGAGTAATCACGTGCTCCACTTCCCACACCTCCAGTTCCTTGCCAGTCATGAGACTGCTTCCATCAGTTGCTGTGCCACTGAGCAGGACAGGAGTGCTAGGAATGAGCATTCCATTGCTGCCTCCATCAAGGCTGCAAATGTTGCCTTAATATTATCTTGACATCTTAATTTAGGTTTAGAGTGTATAATGAGGGTGAATCTGATTCTGAATGAAGGCATGTGATCCTTCTTATGTGTCAGTCTTAATTGCATTCCCATAGTCTTCATGAAATCAGTCATTTGGTTTCTATATATTTGGAATTACTGTTGTGTTCTGTGGCCATTTTAAGGTGCATCCAGTCCCTGTTGTGGTTGGTGGGTGTCCTTCAGAACCTCTGTGTTCACTCCCACAGCCAGACACTTGTTAGCAAAACACCTGGGTGACACCTGGGGCTGTACTTTATATTCTGGGATGACTGTTGTTCCTGTAGGATTTACAGCTTTTCCAATTGGTGGGTATATTTTGTTGTGGCAATAGCGTGTCCAAGGCACTTTTAGAAAATAGGCATCTGACCAATTGAGGGGTTTTTCCCCCAGCTTCTCTTATTTTAAATTCACATCTTGTATTTTACATCCTCACTGAGGCCACAGCATAGGGCAGCTTGACTGTATTTGTGGCTATCCACATCCACTTATCAGAAGCTTTTACAAAGAAGATATGTTGTGTTTGTAAGGGGTGGTCAGCTTAAAAGTTCGTGGCTTAATGAGTGATTAATTTTATAATTATGGCACCTTGAACACAAATGTGAAGGGATGACACCCTGAGGAGCTGATGCCCAGTGGCTGTGGGGTCAGTGAGGATAGAGCCTTCCCAAGGGAGGAGCAGTGGCAGCAGGCCAGGCACAGTGGGTCTCTGTCACTGCTGGATGTCACTGCTGTGCCTTTTCCTGTGGATGGCACAGGTTATCCATACATGTGGATATTCCTCTGTTTGTGGCCTCCTCCCAGCATCTTCACCTCTTCCTGCCTGTTGTGTTGTACAGAGCAGCCAACCAACAACAATTGGTTTGGCTGTTTCCCCCCTTTGCCAAAGGCCTCTTCCTGGAGTGCTGCTTAGATCCCCTCAGGAAGGACGGCTGCTTTCACCATGTTCAGCATGCTGGCAGGGGCTGTGCAATTAAGAATACCTGGTTTCCAAAATTTTTTAGTTTAAACTTGCTATAAAATTAGGGGATCTCAACAATTTGCAGTTGGTAACAGATTTAGCTAAACTTAAAGAATCCTTCTGGAAAAGCATCTCTTGGAGACTTCAGTTCTTGCTACCCCTTCAAAGTAGTGTTTTGATATATGGTTCTTAATTATTTCATTTGTACAGAAAAACCAAACAGCATGAGCAAGCATGACTAATCTAAAGAGGAAAAAGATGATTTGTGTGCACTTTCAGAATTTACTAAAGTAACTTGTTTCTGCTCTTATGCAAAAATTTGACAAAAATGTGTTTCTGCTTCACTTGCAGGGTTACACCAAGTCTATTGACATCTGGTCAGTGGGCTGCATTCTGGCAGAGATGCTCTCCAACAGACCTATCTTCCCAGGAAAACACTACCTTGACCAACTTAACCATATTCTTGGTAAGCTTTATGGAAAAGCAGCATTTCCACATCCATCTGTCTCTCTCCATCATTTCTGCCAGCTGGGCTGGTCTTTCTCCAGTGGGTCAGTGTGTAAGGTGTGGCTCTGCCCGTGTGTCATCTGTTCCCTCTAGGTATTTTTGCAGCAATTGCTACAGGTAATCATTGTTTTGGGGACAATTAGAGAATACTTACCAATTTATTTATGTCAGCAGATACATTTTAAAACAATTTAAAAAGCTTATATATTATTAGGTCCAGGTCAAATTTTTAAAAATTTCTATAGGTACACCACTTACTGGGATCTTTTTTTAAGAGATTACAGATCGTTAGAAAACTCAGATGCAATTATTTATTTATTTTAAAAATTGGTTTTTAGTAAAAGTTTCTGGAAACTCCTCAGGTATTTCATATCCTTAAAACATTTGGTCTGGAATCTCCTTCCCAGCCATTTTAATACTGAGTTTTAGTAGATATGATACAACTGTATTAATGTGCTTTTCATAGAATGCACTATTGTTTTTATTCATTTTTTTAGGTATACTTGGATCCCCTTCCCAAGAAGATTTGAATTGTATAATAAATTTAAAGGCCAGAAACTACTTGCTTTCCTTACCACACAAAAATAAGGTACCATGGAACAGGCTGTTTCCAAACGCTGACCCCAAAGGTATTTTATGCTCTATTACATTGTGTCAAAGTAATGGCAGGATGGGAGTTTTTATAACCTAAGAATTTATCCTTCTCTGTATTGGAAATAGAACAAGAAGGTGCCTTAAAATAGCACTATAAATCTAATATACAGTTATAAACCAGCACAAAGTCCTCAGACTAGTTAATCTTTTAAATTCAATGTTTAGTAACTCTGAGATTGCCTGTTGTGGAGTTTGGTCTTTAGCTTACATGTAAAATTCAAACTCTTGTCAGTGTCTTTGGAAGCACAGGACATTATTCAAGTGCTGAACATCGGCACTGGATTTCGACACTGGCATCAAACAAGTCTTGAACATTGTCTTTAACATCAGATAGGAGGCAGCTGCTTGCTGCTGCCCTGGGTAGAGTTTGTGCAGACTGTGCATCAGTTGTAGGTCAAACAGGGTCTTGTCAGTGAGTGGGGTCCTTAGGCACCATGAGAGCTTAAAATTTAAAGGGTTAAAAAATTCAGTTATGATAAGTGGAGCAAAAGTTCTAAAAGCAAGGAATGTAATAATTGTTGCCTTTCTTACAAGGCTTTAGTAGAGGGTAAATATGATTTTGTTTTGCTAGATAGCTATTATTACCTTTTAAACTCAACTTCATACAGTTTAAGGGTGGTTGTGTTCAAAGTACAGTGCTCTTTTACCTGCTCTAGCACAATTCGTAAGTAGCTTTTTTACCTGATATGATAATTTACTCTTAGTGGATGTAATCAGGTACTGAATTACCATGTAAAAGCTGATTTCTGCAGATAGAACTGTATGGAGCTGATTATCCCTGTCATTGAGGGAAACAGCAGTGATTTATTCTGCTTTTATAACAGTGCTCATCAATGTGAGAATCCTCCCCGTGGGCTTTGACAGCTCAGATGGCAGCAGTGCTGGTACCTCAGCTGAGGGGGGCTGTGCCGTTTGGTGCAGCACCTTGGCAATGGCACCCTGAGAGCAGCTGTGCCAGGGCAGCTTTTCAGGAGCTGGCTCACTCAGGGCAGTGACAGGGCTGTGCCCAACACACTCCTGCTCAGGGTGAGCACGGGAGCTGCCGGCGCTGGGGGAGCTGCAGCGAAACACCGAGAGAGGATTACAGGGCAAGGCTGAGGCTTTTGGAGCTGCCTTCAAATGGAGCTGGGTCTCTTGTGCAGTGCTGGCTACTGCAGAGACCCAGAGGAGCTCGCTTCAGTGGTGGGGTGATGGTGATGGTGCATCCCCCCTCCCCAGGCTGCAGAAGGACCTGAGGTCACAGTTGTGTTCCTCATCCTGGGGCAAAGCTGCAACTGCTGTGCTGCAGCAAGAAGCCTCTGTTAAAGTTCTGGTTCATAAATGATGTGGTGAGGAGAAGAAATGTGATGGAATTTGGGATACTGCAGATATCTTAGGGCTTCTTTCTCCTGGTTTTCTCTTCTTGAAAAAGGGAAATGTGTTACAGGCAAAGTCACTGACCAACTGCAGTAGCTCTGACTTGTGATGTCCAGACCTCACTCTCTGTCTTACTGGATCTTCAGGTTCTTTATAGATTATTTACGAGTTGTCTTCAACAGATTTTGCCTGAATCTTATGAATATAAATGCATATTCTCTGGAGAGTATCTTCTGTGCTGCCAGTTGGGCAAGAATATTTCCCTGTGATGATCTGGAACTCCTGATGACTTCTGGATATTTTCCAGAACAGCCAAGTTTTCTTTTCAGAATAAGAGCATAGTCATAATTACTTATTTCAGATAAGCTCCATCTTAGATTAGATTTTGGCACAAAAATCCAAACATTTTTCTGAGAGAAGAAAAAGTCTAATCTATTTAATTTCAGTTGTAGTTAAAACCAGATTGTACCATAGGATTCCTTGCATTTCTTGCCTTGACATCCATTCTGGGGCTGAAGGGCCTTGGGCAGGGTAACACCTCCACTGGAGCAGGTCGTGCCCAAGGCTGTTGTAGCCCAGGAATGCCGATAGAGGGGCAGGCACAGCTCGTGTGCCCGAGTTACAGGTCCCAGTGCTGCTACAGCAGGGGAGCTCCAGTGGTGCATTGTCATTAGCACAGACCTTGGGGTGTGGGTATTGTCTGTGTAGGGTCAGGGCTTGTAACACTTTTGCAGAGTGTGTATTAAATTCTTGCTCACTTTTTTTCCTCTTAGCACTTGATTTGTTGGATAAAATGTTGACCTTTAATCCTCATAAGCGGATTGAAGTGGAGCAAGCTTTAGCCCATCCATATCTGGAGCAGTATTATGATCCAAGTGATGAGGTAAAGACATTGTTAAAATGTAAACATTGATAAAATAATATAGCTGATTATTTTCTGCTTTAGTTTAAGGGTAGTATTTCTACTGCACTGATGGAGTTGAAAAATGAATTGCATCGATTTACCAAAATTTGTATTTCTCACTTTAGTACAACACTTAGGAGATGCCACAGAATAAATAGATGCTAAGGTGTCCTCTCTAGAAAATGGAGATTCTCAGCTCATGTGTCCTGGTTTCATAATGTCTGAGGTAAAGGAGGAGAATGACTGAGTTTGCCATCAGATTATGCTTTGAAAACCCTGAATCGGAACTGGCTGTAGTTTACATACAATTCTGAGGAGATTTCTGGCTTCTTTTTGTGATGAATTGGAGGAGGAGGAAAGAAGCTAGTTTTCCTTAAGGGCCAGATATGTTTATTCCAAGAAGTAAAAATGCTTGAGATAGTATTTTCTTCAAGTAGGTACTGAGTTAGGAGCCTTGAACAAATATTTCAACTTGTAGTTTGGATTTGAGTAGCTACTTACTGTGGTTATTGTAAAATTTGGTAAACTAGTATGTAAAGCACGCATTGGACTAATAGGAGGAGTTCTGCCTTGAAGACTGCTCAGTGTTAGATATTTTTGTGAAGGACATTTTCAGATTTTTCCCCCATTCATAAAAGGACTGCATGAAATTCAACAGAACAGTGACATTAAAGTAATCATATTTCTTTGTATTATTAAGCCTGTAGCTGAAGCACCCTTCAAGTTTGATATGGAGTTGGATGACTTGCCGAAGGAAAAGCTGAAAGAATTGATTTTTGAGGAAACTGCAAGATTCCAGCCAGGATACCGATCTTAAATTGTGCATAGGTAAAGTCACAGCAATATGGGACACTTGGGCAAGGGGAAAATTTGGGACTTTGGTGCTGCTGGTGAAATGTAGAACTTGCCTTTCCCAGTGCTCAGTAACTCCCTGTCCAAGGACCTGGACCTCAGTCCTGTCCTGTTCTTGAGGAAGGTTTCTGTTTGCTCACACCATTGAAGTGTCCACATGGAATTGAGGCAATTGTCTGAGGTGTTTACCTTGTTTGTAGGTTACATTTAGGGAATAAGAATTGCATTTCAATAGTGCTGCTTAGAATAAAAGCAATAGTAACACTTTGAAATGCAAATTTTATTTAAAAAAAAATTTAAGGGGCAATGTTCTTCATATATTATTTTGTCATATGGCTTCAAATGCTTTAAAAAAACCTCTCCTCCTAAATGCAATGTGCAGAGGAGAAAACTCTTAAATTATTTTAAAGGAAAAAACCCACACATGAAACTTTAGTATGAATTATTTTTAGTTTTAAGTAACTCTCAAGTAGTGTGAGTAAATAAGGATAGGTATTTAAATATTAAAAAATTAATTATGATTAACTTTCCTAGTATTTTGAAGGTCTTAAAGTTTAATTTCAAATGAAATGTACTGATATTCACTGACTCTGACTCTTTTTTTTACATCAATGAACTCAACTGGTCTTCCTGTACCACAAGGCTTGCAAGTCTCAGGAGTTCCATACAAAATTGGTCAAATACTGACTTGATTGGAGTACCTGTGAAACTTCTGTGATACTAATAGGTTAAAGTATCAAAGTTTTATGACTGGAAAGGAAAAACAAGCCAAAGGCAACAGGCTGACCTGGGTTGCCTGGTCTGTGCTCTCCTCCCTCAGAGCAGCATTCTGCAATCACTGGTTTGTGTGGGCAGTTCCACCAGGAAGGTGAAGTTTTGAGCCAGGGAACTTCCTTGCTGCCAAAATCCACAGCTCTGCTGGCAGTGTGCAGCAGCTTTGTGGCTTTGCTATAAGCAATTATTTTTCTAAAAATAGGAAATTAGTGTCTGCATTGCATATACCCCCAGGTTTTTATTTAATGATGAATTCATAGGAAAGAAAAATAAAAAATAGTGGGGGAAACTTCTAAAAATACAGTTTTTACTTTAATAGGGTAACTGCTGTTGTCACTGGCTTGAATATTCAGATGTCTAGAAGCTCACAAATGAATTTCAAATTTTACAAATACTGCATTTTGTTTATTTATGCTTGCTGGGTGACGTTGGAACTGTTGTAATAATTAAAAGATGGTGTGTGAACCTCCGATTTCCCTGGTTCTATTAGTTGGCATTGTCAATAGAACAGACCTGGGACTTGGTAGCATGACTGGTGTTAATGTCCCACCCATGTTTTCTAAAACTGATTCTGTATTAGAGCACAGCTGTGCATGTATGCATTGTGGAAGAAAATTACATAAATTTTTAAGAACAAGATGAAGCCTGCTCCTAATAGGCTGTGGTCTCAAGGAAGGACAGCAAGTAGTTACTGCTGTGGTAAATCATAGTTCATGATCTCTTGCTTGCCTCTTTGCCCAGACCATACTTACCTAGGTTGTATTTAGGGATTAAGGGATAAAAGGATTAGGGATAAAGATATCAGTGATCCATTGCTAGCAGAAATTTCTGGTTGTTTAAAATGTTACCTTTGAATTGCTACTATGCAGAGTTGATTTGGCCAGCACAATACTGAAATTGAAATATTGTACTTAGCTTGATAAGGATATGCTGGTAATTTGTCTGAGTCGTTTGTGGTTAGGATTGCCAGCTATGCCACAGCACAACAGTTTAAACATAGCTGGTTGACATCCTAGTGAGGGCCAGTCCCCCGGAGTTGGCTTTAAATGCACAGTAACAGTGTCCTGCTGTGCATTTCTGTTCCCCTGCACTCCCCCTGGGCTTTATCAGCCAGCTCTTCTCACTGGGCTGTTTCTCAAGATTCAGTGTCCCCTGGGCTGTGGGTTTTGGAATTGAGATGTAATATGAAAATAAAAGATTTTTGGTTCAGACAAAGAATGTGCTTCATTGATTAGCTATGTTTAATCTTCCTAATCTTTTGAAGATTCAATAGTTTAAAATGGAATGCCCTGATATCCACTGTCTCTGAATTCTTTTTTAACATCTGTAGATCCTGCTGGCTCTGACTCATGGTAAACACAGTGTGCACAGAACACAGAAATAGGAAAGGGCTTGTTTTAAAAGGTGATGTTAAACTTCCTTCACTGAAATATGTCTCTGCTCTCTTTTGTAGGACAAGGACTTAAAGGACTGGGCATGCTCAAACGTTGCTGTTCCTCTTCCCAGTTCTTTGTTGTTGGTCATGTCTTGTGGCCTCTCTCAGCTTATCCACTAACTCCTTTGAGCCATTCAGGAGGGCGGTTCCTGGTAGTTTTGGCTTTTCATGCTTTCAATGAATCTTTTAAGCCTGAAGAATTGTAATTGACACTCCTATGCGTAATGCCCATTGTTGACCTGTTGCAGTACTGTACTGTACGTGCACCTACTGCTGCCTGTGTTTTAACTGCTTGCTTTCTGGTTTGAAAGATGCAGTGGTTCCTTTCACTCCTGGATCAATATCCAAGAAGATAATTCATTAACCTGTAAGACATTTACACCATGAACTATGTTTTTCTGACTTTACTGAAGTCGCTGGCATTTTTTTTTAGAAAAGCTACTATTCAGGGCACTTTAAGTCAGTGACATCCCAGATTTTTTTTGCACGTCCTTTTTAAATAGAAATGGTTGGTTAGCATCCAGCAGAGTGTGTACCATTATGCTATGGATTGCAGCATAAGTCGTGTTCATGTCAATCTTGCTTATGCACTTGTTTGGGTGTCCTGTGCTGTACATACAGGTGTTCTATCCAGTGTAAGAGCCACATAGGAGCCCAACTTAACTGAATTCATCTAAGAAACATATTCCATGTATTGACAAAACATGTACCTTTTTCTCCCTGCTTTTTCTAAAAGAGAGCATTTAAAGTTTACCCATGTTGGAGGCATAGTACTTCCAAAGTTCCTACCATGCAGTAGTGTTTGTACAGCCTGTGCAAAGGCAAGGTGGCAGCTGCAGCTGCTCTTTGCTCCCCGTATGCTGGAAGGTTTAACACAGACCACGATGGCACCATGACCCCATGGCCAGTGCTTTTCCTGGGCAAGGCAGCCGTATCTGGTGGCAAGCAAGAAACCAAAATATGATGTTAATTAACTCAGTCTACATCCTGCATACCAATGAAATGCTTCAAATGAGGATTGATAGTTTTGACATTTGAATCTAATCACTGACATTCAGAATTCTTGCAGAGAGGAACACTGCATCTTCAAATGAGAAAGTTTGATTTTACTTTTGCTCCTACAGCATGTCAGCATCTCAAGTTCATTTCTTGCAACCTACACTATGGTGATTTGTAATCAAGCCTCCATGAGCTCGTGACATGAAGTACTGTTCTGTTGTCAAGTACTATCAAACTTTTCTGATAATGCTGAGTTAGGACAACCAAACAAAGCTAGCACTAAATAACGTTTAAAATTGTATACCTTTTAATGATCTTTTCAAGTATTTGTTACTGAAATTGTATAATGTGGAGTTTACTAGGTGTTATGTTCCAGTGCAGTGCCTCCTTTTCTTTCCCCACTGCTCTCTGTGGTGAGAAATTTGCCTTGTTTAAAATAATTACTGTGCCCTCGCATGACTGTTAAAGCTTTCTGTGCAAAGATGATTGTCTAAGTGCCACATGCCTATGATTGAGAAAAAAAAATAATCTATTGTTACCTCTGAGTTGTGTTCAACTGAAATGCTATTCAACAAATAACTTAGGAAAAATAGTTCTATTTTTAGCTTTTCATATCTCTGCTGTCTTTTTCTCATTTTATTTTGGCAGCAGTGAAGAATGGATTGTATAAAGACTGCTTGCTAATATGAACAAAATGCACTTGTAATTCCTGGAAATAAATTTAAATCTTATATCTTCACATTAACATTAAGAATTAGTTTTTGGTTTCCTCTTGGGTAATGTCTTTGAATGGAAATCAGGTTCAATTGCTACTGTAGTATATAAGGATGCTGGCTAGTTAATAACTCCAGGCTTCCTCATACCATTTAGTCTGCTCTTCAGAGAAAACTAGAAAGCCATTCACTTAGACTCCAGTAGATAAGGGTGCTTACAAGATTCCATTTCAAAATATTCTTTTTCCTATAGTTTAAATGTTAGTCTGCCAAAACTAATTTTTAATAAGCAAGGGTTCATCATTAAAGGGCATTTTCTATTAGGAAGTTCCTGTGGTACATAAATCTCTGTTGTGGGGAACAAATTCGGAGCATTGTCAGGACACTGCACAAGTGATCATGGAATTGTGGTATGGAACCTATGCTAAAAACATTTCTATAGAAGAAATATGCACTTGACTGTTGATACCAGTGTAGAAATTTCTCTTGACCTTTCTACACATCTTTACCAAAATGCTTTTCTCACTCAGTTTTGAAAAGTTGAAATATCTCTAGAATCTCTGCTACTTGCATGATCATCATTACAACAGGAATCATTTTTGGCACGGTTGGAAAGATGACTGTTACTGAAATTAGTTTGTAACACCTCAGTTTTAATTTATTAAGGAAGAACTTTGGCAGCTTACTTCACCCTTCTCTTTCCCAATTCTATTTTTTTAATACTTTCTTTCATTTGGGATGTTTGGGGAGGTGCAGACTTACCCTTGCATCCTGTCTCTCCAAATGAGAAGCCGAGGGTTTGCTTTACCTAATGTCTGGTGCTTTCGGGCTTTCTTCCTTAGCTACTCTTGCTGAATCCAATTGACATCCATCAGGATCCATAACCATATTCATCAATCTTTTACTGAATTCAGTAAACATTGTTGGGTTGAATTTGTTGATGCGTCAAATGCTGAAGCATGATTTTTTTTTTTTTTTGGTCAGATTTTGAAAATAGTTTAAAAGAAGGTGCCTCTAACAACACTGTGTTAGGTCAGTTATTTCATCATTTTACATTGGGTTATTTTCTTTATGCAGTTTCTATATTTTAGAGCGGAGAACAGCAACTCTT
The DNA here is from genome assembly GCF_041296385.1 of Aphelocoma coerulescens. Classification (NCBI taxonomy): domain Eukaryota; kingdom Metazoa; phylum Chordata; class Aves; order Passeriformes; family Corvidae; genus Aphelocoma; species Aphelocoma coerulescens. The sequence goes on along the minus strand of NC_091029.1, from coordinate 8,320,919 downwards.
AATTGAAGTAGCATGCATATTTCATGGTAAAGATGCTTTGGGAATAAGGAATGTAAACAGTTCACTGTCAAAAACATTCCAACCTTACAGCTGAAGAAAAATATGCAAACACAAAATTCTCATGGATGCTTTGGCAAACAAGCGTCTGACTCTGCTGTCCTGCCTGTGGCCAGACTCTTCCTCACCCCTGTGACACCAGAGCTGGGCCGTGTACGCCGGGAGCTTCCAGGAGTGGCAGTGGGGACAGAACTCGGCAGTGGCCAAATAAAACCTGAGGAGCTGAGCAAGGCTTTCCTTGCACAATGAGAGAAAGAAAAACCTGTTGTTGCTGCCCACTGTAATATGCTACGATATATTTATACCATGTCGAAGTTGTTTGCTGAGCAACTGTACTATAGATTTAAACTTTATTAATATATATTTGCTTATGTTAGTGTAGTTTATATAGCCCTTGGTTATTGATAAATTTATTGTGTTGTTACAGCACAGTGATATGGTATAAATATAGATCTATACATACACACCATATACTTATGAATTTGGTCCCTTGCATAGTACTTTTATATTTGTACAGCAATGTCTTCAAGCAATCCCAGATTTTAGGGGAAATATTTTTGTAAATGCAGTGGTTTAAACAAAAAAGTCCAAACAATCCTTTTACTAAGTTTTAAATACATTTGTGGTTCAAAATGGTTTAGTTAACAATTGAAATCAAGACACTAAATTAGTGAAAAGTGCACATTAGTAAAGTGAAGCTTACAGTGGTTTTTGTAGCATGTGCTGTGATCAAACCAAGTGACACATTGGCGGAAATGTAAAAGTTGGACTACATGTGTAATCTAGAACAAATTTCTAAAGGTTGCAGCTGGTTTACTTACTATTGTTGCCTTTTCTCGTGTTGTATCAGTGTAGAGCACTCTTAAAATACTCAAACTGCTTTGTCTTTGCTTTGTACTGTTGGTGCCTTCTTAGTCATGTACCCCACAAGTCCTGCATAGCTAATTTAGTTAATGGTAAGTTTAAAATAAAAAAGCAAAGGAAGATTTTATAAAAAATAAATCATTTTCTGTATGTTCTTATTCATTGTAACAATTAAACATTTATATTGTGACAGATTTGTGATTTGGTTAATCTGTATAGATCAATTGTAAGTAGCAAAGGTTTATATTTCGTCTTATTCTTTTGATGTTGTAAACGTTTGTGATTTTCTTTTTTAAATCAGGTAACTTAATGTTCTGTTTTGTTTTTGGCATCTGAATCTTGTAAAAACAAATACAAAGAAAATCATTAAATTGTGTCCCTGTATTACCAAACCAACATAGTTCCGTGCATATCTAGAATGACTGGGACTTTGCTTTGCCCTGAGCTGGTCCATTGGCTGATCCAAAACTGCCCCTCCTTGGACCACTGCACGGGGAGCAGCGTGCAGACAGCAGCTATAACTGCTCAACGTGTGTATCCCCCTGTATAATTGTACCAGCTTGGAATTAAATTAGGGAAACTATCCAAAAAAACCCTACAGCTGACGTTTCTTTATAGACAGGCAGAAATGTTTTATCTTTGGTGTGAGAAAATTATGAAATCTTGACCTTTTGAGTGATGCAAATCGATTTGTGTATCTGATGATTCATGGGCTTTTTTGACACTCTATGGATATTCATATTGCACTGTTCCCACAAAATCTTGAAAATTATTACTTGCGTAATCCTTAGAGACCAAATGTTTTCATTTCAGTACAAAAAGGATCTTCTTCAACCAGGGATTTGAAATGTGGGATTTCTGGGAGCTGTGCAAGTAAGCTCATATCACTGTCATGGACTTAATTCTTCTTTTTTTTATTTTTTTTTTTTTTTAAGCTTAAAGTGCCGAAGACTGTGCCAAAGAACTGAACTCTTAAAAGGTGTAGCTGGATAATGGCAGCTAGAAACTTTAATTAATATGAAAACACACAAAATGTGACTTGAAACTAAAGAAAGCTTAACCATAACTGACAGGTCTATAACAGCTCTGCGAATTGGCTTGTAAAAACTCATCTCTCATTCCCCTCCTTGACTTTCACTGCAGAGTACATTTTTGCTCCAAGAATAGTACAGAATTTCATTTTTGCCATAGGTGGGTTTATGTGTGTTCTTATATTTTTGTTGGCTGTGACTGTTCCTCTGGCAGAAGGTGTGTTTGCCTAGCATGCACTTCAGGGAGGGACTTCAAGGTACAACTGCACAGCCATTTGGCTCCAGGAAGGTTTTGACAAGCAACTGATTGACTTAACATTGTTGTGATCCTTGTTTCAGTCGGGTTAGTTTGAAATACCACACAGATTTCCTGTGTTTCACCAGAACTGGCTGCTGATCCTCTCAGTCTCTAAGCTCCAGGTGTAGTGGCCACTCCTGAGCTATTGGAGCCAGAGTGGGTCGGGGTGGGGCTGGTGGTTCCAGTGAGCACCCCAGGTACTGGGGCAGATGGTGCACTCAAATATTCAGGAAGGCTGGCAAGGAGCTCCTTTGAGTACAAGCCCTGTTTATTGGAAGAGATACTAATGTAGGTCTGATGGCATCAAGCTTTGTAGAGCTCTGACCCAGGACTTTGCAGACCAAAGATGATTCTGTGTTGTGCATGTTTCATCTTCAGTTATTCCTTCTACTAAATTAGATATATGTAACACTGAAAGGCTTAAAAAATAAAACCATTAAGGGCATGTAGAAGACTCACAAACATCACACCAACGTATGCCATGTCTGTTGGTGGTTACCTTGCTCTGATGTGTCTTCTCACCACACGAGTCCAGGTAGCTGCAGAAGTTCTAGAGCCTCAGCTCTGCTTCCAAAGGCAACTCTGGTCAGTCTGCTAAACGCCAGCCTGGTGTCAGAGGTGTTTGCATCCCCCATCAGAAAGGTGGCCTCACTCACGTGCTGTTTGTGTGAAGCCTGATCTTGGGAGTTGGATGTGAGAACTGTTCTGTAACCCCTCCACGTGTTCCCTTTATAAATACACTGACAACTTTCCTTCATGTGTTTTCCAGAACTCTGCCTTTTTTTAGTACATCTTGCTATTGACAATTTACTTTTCTCTGTGTTTAAACTGAGTCTAAACAAGTTCCAGTTGTTACAAAAAATCTTTCTTTTATAGGTTTTGTGAGCTTTCTGATGATAAACAGCCGATTATTGATCCTATTAGTTAAACTGATGTACCTTGTGAATACTGAAAACTTCCTGCAACTTCCCTAAAGCTGCATCTCGTTTTCCTCTCAACATGCACGCACACAGAGCCCATTTTTCCTGAAGTTCCTTTTCTTTCCAGCTGATTAATTAGTGCAGTAGGGAAACGTGTGAGCCTTCTGGCTTAGTACAGAGGTAGCTTATGTTTGTATGTGAAGGCTGAAGAGAGGAGTCTTCCATTCCTGATTTTACTGAAAAGAGCAAGAAATACCTTAACCGGGTCTTGGGTTTGCAGTGTTTTCTCACATAAAAAGACAGTAAAAAAACCACTTCCATTTCTCTTCCCAGTCTGTGAGTTTGTGTGCACTCAGCTGTTGGCTGCTGCCTGCACTACTGCTCCTCCTTGTCTCCTTCCCTTGCTGCTTGCACTGGGCTGACCTTTGATCTTGCTGAGTTCCTCTTCCAGCAACACTGCCCTTCCTCAGGGGTTTTCACTTTCCATGTTGGGATCTTTCTCCAAAGTCCCTTGTCTGCTCTGACTTGACGACTTCACTGCTTTGTTCTTACTTTTCCTTACCATGCACGCTTGTAGCAGTCTCACAGCTCAGCTTTTATTTGCTTCTTTCATTTTTTACCCCTGTACAGCTGAGCCAAGGACACAGTTGTGCTTCACAGAGCTGGGCCTGGGTACAGGCAGCTGACCCTGGAGCCCTGGTTCAGCCACTGGCCCTGGGGAGAAAACCAGGGTAGCGCAGAGCAGCTCCAGTCCCAGGTCAGTCCTGGGATGGCACCAGCCAGGGCGTTGGCAGTGCAGGGATCTCTTATTCCACCTTGCAAGTTTAATTCTGACCTTGAGTGATGTGTGATCTGTGTCTGAAAATTTAGGCTTTTTTAGGAAAAAAAAACAAACCCCAAAGCTGTAAGAGAATGCCATAGAATTTTGTAAAATTTGCTTTTACTAAAAGACTTGAGATGCACCTTTTAGGGGGTTTTGTTAGTTTATTTGGTTTTGTTGGTTTGTTGTTTGGGGGTTTTTTGTAACATCCAAGACTAAATGGCTTGTTGTGAACATCTTTTTCTGCCTTAAAACTGCAAATGCAAAAATGCTGAATATTCAGAATTTTGGCTTGAAACTCTCTGAACCGATGATACCACAGGAGAGCTGGAAGGTTTTTTAGACAAGCCTAGGTCACCTTTCATTTTGATAGCTAGTACTGACAAGGAAATTTGGACTAAAAAACCTTTCTTTGTTCCTAGAAGCGTTAAAACTCACAGATATTCTAACTTATAGTTGAGGCATCACAGACTCAAGAGTTCAAACTTTGGACTTTTTAATGCATTCTGTGTTTTTAAAAAATTTGTTGTTAGTTTTTGTACACATACATACCTTTGCAGGCTTTCTGAGTAGGTTTGCATAGGTGTGGAGGGGACACAAACTTGCAGCCAGTTTGCCCACTCAGAAGTATTTCAGTGGGTGTTGTTGCTGTCACTGTAGCTCCGTGTTTTGATCCTGTGTTTGCCTTCATGCGGTACAAGCGCAGCACTCCAGACAAAAGTGGGCATTGAAAATAAAACCATTTCTTAATCTTTCTGTTGTAGCTAAACGTAATACAAGCTTGGGTTTGAGGGTATGCTTGATATTTTGGAAGAACTGTGTTAAGCTGTTTTTCCAGCTGACTTGGTGACATTTCTGTAAGTAAAATACACTGTTGTTCCAGCATGGCAAAGGTCTGCATAATTCATGTGCTCAACTTAATCACTGGTTTTCTTCTTGTGACAATAAATGGCATTGTACCAAAAGCAATATATCCTGTGTGTAGTTAGTAGTGGAAATAATTATTACTGTGCAGCTTGTATTTTCATTGTCTTTGCAGCCCCTACCATGGATCGTGTGCATTGACAGTCACTCCGGTCTATTAAAGATGTCTGGGGAGAAAACCCAGTCCTGAATAACACTTGTTTGCTTTCTGGAAGCTGCTGCTGTACTTTGAAGCAGAAAAGGGTCGCACCTGATGCTGCATTAAGCTTATTTTCTTCTGAGGCTTGTCATCAGACTACATCTAGGTCTAGCGTGTTTCTCCAGATTTGCTCCTCCACATTGTTCCTCTTGAGAAAGGCCCAGGCTCAACACCAGCATCATTAGAGCCAAGGATTATAAGAGAGCAGAAGGGCTTTTTTCTCTGCTTGATTTTGGGATTCTGCTAAGCTGTGCACAGCTTTAGAGCGTGGCACTGTAAAAAGACTTGTGGAATGCTGCAACTGGTTGTGCTCACCAACTACTTAACTCAAGACCAGATAAGACCTCACAGGCAATATGCAATGCTTGGGAACTCTCTAGTCTGTTCCCTCCTGCCCCCCAGTAGCAATTCTGCACTACTGGCTCTGCAAGTAAACCAGCCCTGGATAACTCACTTCAAAGGGAAGCTTTGGGTTTCATTTCTGGGTGCTCAAAAGGGCAAGATATTAAGACAGTTTTCTCCCTATCACTTGCATTTGACTGCTAGTGTAGTACTCATTATACTAAATTGTCACTGTACAAAAAATTTTATGCTGCAGAAATAAGAGGGCTGAAGAGCTTGCTCTTCTCAACATATATTCCTTCTTGCTTTCTAAGTCTGTAGAAAAATACCTACTTTCAGTTATAGCTAAATAGCTTTTCTGCATTCTCTGTGCACATTTTTCTCTGCTGCCTCCTACTCTTCTTAGATGTGACTTACTTTACTGCTAATGGTGTTATAAAAACTGTAGTACTACAGGTGTCATGTGGTAACTTGTAAATAAAATTACTGTAAACGCACAGTCAAGTTATTTGTGGTGCTGCTCTGTACGTGTGTGACACTGCCTTAGCTGTCAATCCTCACTGCACTTCCCTGGAAGATCACTTGGGGATTATAAAGCCTGTGCCTTGTATGAAGAACCTTTTGCTGACCAGCCTGCACAGCAAACTGGTCCTATTAACAAGTTCCAGGCAACTCTAACACTGACAGCAATTATTTCTAGGCAGGAATGTTGCCACATCATTTGCCAGCTGACAGCAAATCAACCCTTCTGTCAGACTGATTGTCAGTGGAGTAATAATACCGTTTTATGTAAATAACTCTAACCATTTGTATAGCAAGTACAGAACACAGGATTATTTACAGTTGGAGGCTGATGAGGAAGCTGTTGCTGGGGCGTTGTGTCCTTGCTGCCTGCTGCTGTGTTTCCTATCCAAGTGAGAGAGGGGTGGAAAAGAATGGCAGAGGTCTGACCTGTGTGGAGAACACAAAGTGCTGTATTTTAGTTAAAAATCCAGATGCACTGCTCTGCTGCGCTCTCTGGGTGTCGAGGCTGGCAGTGGAGCAGCAGAGACTGCGTGGCTGGGCTGGAGCAGAGGGACAGCAGGAATGCTGGGAGCTGGGGAGATGTGCTCAGGAGCAGTGCTCTCTCTCTCTCTCCTAGAAATCGGTCCAGAGGAGATGGAATGAGCAGCCAGGTGTGAAGCTTTTCAGAACAATTTGCCCTCTTGAATGCATGTGTCCATGTGTTGTGGAAGACCTGTCATTGGGCAGTGCAGTAGATAAAATTTAAGGGGTTTCGTGCCTTTTCTTTGGGCAGTGAATATGAAATATTTTTAGGAAATATTCAAATGGCTGCATTTTCTGCAGTGCTGAAGAGAGATGCAGCTTGTAATTCCCAGCTACCTGAGGCTACAGTCAGCTGTCTCATGTATGCAGGGGAAAACTCACTTTTTGGAGATGACAATATTTCTGCTTCCCAACTTTCAACTGCTCCTGTAATTCTTCACGGATTTCTTCCCTTTAAACCTCTTTCCCTGTAACTGTTACATATGGTCTTTGGGACCCTGAGTCTTTCAAAGGTATTTAAGTGAATTAAGAGGCAAATACCACATGGAAACATTTATCTGGAAACAATTTCACTTAACATGGATCAAAGTTTCTGAAAGCAGGAACTTGTGGCCTTTTACCACAAGGGGTAACAGAGTTAATTTACAACAAGCATATTAAACTAAACACTTAGCTCAAAGAATAAATACAAATACAGTCCTTTTCAGAATAAAATGCCATGTCCATGATAGCTATTGAATTAAATCTCTGGGGGGGAAAAAGGGGCTATAAACCAAAAATGTCTCCAAATCAATGCACTTGAATGAATGAAATTTGTGTGTGCAACAGGGATTGTCTGAAGGTGGTGATTATAACCCAGGTGGGTTTGGTGGGTAGAGAGGTGGGCAGCAACAATGAAGCCTGTGGCATTTCTTGTATAAATATTTCTATCTGCAAATTGCCATGCTCCTCATCAAACAAAGGTAGCAATTAATTTAGCAGGAGAGTCCATTTCAGCTCTTAAGGTGCTCATTTCAGAATATTCAGGAATTGTCTTGGCATCTACTTGCACTGAGAATGGATTCATGATGACATGCTTGTGTTCAATTACTGAAATTTTGCATGTGTATATTTTGGTTTTACTTGAATCTATGAATCACTTCAACATTTAGTAATTTTCACTGTGAAAAGAAGCGTGATTGCCTTTCAGTGATCTGTCTTGCTCCTGCTTTCTAACTGTGCTAGATTTTGGAGCAGGGGGAGTGAAGCCTTCCATGCCCTGGAATAAAATTATCTTCAGGTAAACTAGTAAAAATTACAAACTCTTTGATGGTCTGTTTAGGGATAATAAATACATATGTATACCCTTTGCACCTACTCAGGCAGTGAAGAGCTAACCAATTCCTGAAAAGCTTGGGGGAAATAGAAAATGTAAACCCAGCTCATGCTCTCTTACTATAAGCACAATTCCTACACCCTGCTGGAGACTACACCATGGGCTGTCAGCTTCCAGGGCTTGGTAATTAGCAGCTGCTACAATACTTCTGGGTGTTTTTTCCAATGCCATGTTAGTTTTCTTGCACCAGCCCCAAAACTGGATTCATGCAGTGCCCAGTCTCCCTCAGGAAGTAATGGGCTCAGCCAGAGGTGTCCTGCCTGGTATCTTCTTGCAATGATTTTGTTTCCGTTTGTTGTCTTGTGCAATCAGTTATTTTCTTGTTCTCTTACACTTAAAGGCTGTGATGGGGTCAGATGAATGCCTGGCCCTCCTGGATAACAGGCAGTCCATCTCAAGAACTTTTTGTAATTCAGTGCAATTAGAAGTAGCTGTTGTCAAATGTAGCCAAGCTCCTGAAGGCAACCATAGAAAAATTCCACTGGAAAGAGCCTCTGAAGGTCACCTGGCCCAACCCTGCCGACAGTGCAGACCCGGAGGCCTCTGGGCTGCATGGGGCTGAAGAGGACCTGCTCAAGGGAGCAGAAAAGTAGATCTTTAGTTCATAGTTGCTAATGCCTTATACTGCTAAACTTCGCAGTTTTTAAGAAGTTCAGTGATCAAGACAGAGATTTAGGCATGAAATGTATCCTTTAATCACTTTCACCCCTACTTCAGTCACACTGGGTGTGAGGCTACCCCTCACATCCTTTTCTCTTTTGACTGGAAGACATTGGCAGCAAAGGATGTGATTCCCGTTTCTACAGAGCCTTCAGCCACCACAGAGATGCAAAGGCTGAGCCCCTCCTTGCTGCACAGGCTGCCCTCCCTGGCACCACCAGAGTTTGTGCTGTTCCTGCTCCTGGGCTGAGCTTTCGTTCTTGTGCCACCTTGCCCGTTTCAAGCACTGGATTTTACACATTTTTTCTACAGATCAAAACCCATTTTGTGTAATGTTTGCTATTCATTTTGTCTGTGGGTCAAGTTTTTCCAGCAACAGCAATCTAGTCTTCAGAAAGCAAAAAGAACAGAGATAAAACTGACCCTAGAAATGACGTAATGACACTTTTTATTCAGCCTCACAGTAGAAACCTTGCCTCTGTTAAAATCCAAATAAAAGCTTTCAAAGGAAATGAGAAAGCATAACCGTAGCTCAGAGCTCTGTGCTGCAAAGCGCTCCTGCCTAGCCTGGTCCTGCAGAGCTGTCGGGATGATCACGGGCTGTGCTCGTGCCATCTGCTGGGGGAAAGCTGCCATGAACAGCGTTATACAAATAAAAATCTTGCTGACGACAGTCTACCGCAATCGTTATAAAGCAAAATTTATACTAATAATACCCAGACTGTCTAGAAAAATATCATATAAGTCTTCTAGATTTATAGCTCCAGCGTTTGTCAAAGGCTAACCTAGTGACAGGGTACAACACAAGCACACCTCTGAAACTGTAAGTGAATAATTTCTATTTTTATGTGATAGGTTTGGGGGTTCTTTTGTTTTGGGTTTGGTTATTTGTGTAGTTGTGGTTTTTTAAAGCAGTCTGAGTCTTCACAGTGGGTGTACAGTATGACTGGTCAAGGCAGCAGAAATGAGAATTTAAAGAAAATTTTGTTGCGTGGGACTGATGTGATCATTCTTCCTTTTTTTCCCCCCAGTTTCTGGTGTGGGTCCAAGCAATTCCAACCACCTATGAATAAAGCACACCACCGTGCTAGGGAATGAAGCACAGAAGCAAGGTGAGGCATTGGGAACTTTTAAAATATGAATATTAATGATTATGATTATGCTAGTTATGATTGTCAAACTTTGTACAATCTGTTCTTCTCATCTCCGTTCCCATCCACCCATTCCATACATACTGGCAGAAGTATCAAAAGAGCAATTCAATAAAGTACTGAGAGAACAGTATTATAGCTTGTAACATGAAAAATTAACTTTACTATCCTGTTGCTGTGTTTTATACCCCCAGCTTAGATGACACTTATTTCTCTCTTGTAACAATATCCAAGAGATTGCAGAATCTTGTTTGTAGCAGCAGCAAAGCATCTTGCAGGAAGTTTCTGGATACTGATGCTCAGGGGATTTTGCTGTTCCAGTAGCTTTTCTGACAGTTTCCATGCCCTGCTTCGCACCCTGCTCACACAGTTATGCTACCTGCTCTGCTCTGTAATTCTTTAGCTCACACAAGAGCAGGTATCAGTTTCCTGATCAAATGTGAGTTATGTTGAGTTGTGCTTGTGTGCTCCTGCAAGAGCAGCTGGTTTGGTTGTGTCCTGTGCCCCCTGAGCCATGCAGACATCTCAGGTGACTTTTTAGAACCTAAAAGTTTAAGATACCCCAGAAAGACACTGGAATGTGGATATTTCTGGCTGAACAGGGTCTTCTCAAGGATACTGGGGAGTACAAAAACAAAACCTAGGATGCAAAATGGGTTTCAGAAAAGCAAAGACAAAGGCACCTGTGACAGTTCCTTTGTAGGGTATGCCAGCATCAGCGCTACTTTTCTGGAATATATGGATGCAGAGAAGGACGTTGAAGACTGTCGCCTCCAGCTGGTGTGGGCAAGATCCATCTGAGCGCCGGCCTCTCCAGAACTTAGATACCAGCTGAGATGGCATTGCAATATTTGCATTTCCCCCCTCTGTTACCAGACAACCTTCTAACCTGGCACACTGCAGAACATAAAGCAGCAGCATTACCTCTGTCTTTATTTTAAGTAATTGTTATTACATTCTATGACACATCCTGGTAACTTTTATATGTAGTGGTAGATGCTGCTGTCTTGAGCAGAGGCAATAGAGTCTTTTATAGCTTCCTCCCACCCTTGTTCCAGTCATTTCAAACACTAATCATGCTGTGGTTGCAGCAGCCTGGCCACCCCATTCCTCTCCTGTGCTGCCTCCCTGGGCCACAAGCTGCACCAGTGCCTGTGCCAGGATCAGGAAACATTCTGACAGACATGTCAGTACCAGAGCAGAACAGAGGGAGCATTCAGCAGCTGTGTGGCACAGTACAGAGCATAGTAGGTATGTACTGTGTGCATAGTGCCTCCTGACCAAGTGACAGAATGCAAAGATTTTTTCTTTGTACAAAATCTAGCAAGGAATTCTTCACATAAAACTGTAGTGCAGCTCTGAGCAAATTTGCTTTATGAAGTGGGTATTATGTACAGCAGAGAGTGAGGCTTTGACACTATTAACTCACTGTGGCAGTCTTGCAAACCTGTATTTATTTTCAGATTTCTGAGCATGTCTGCAGGAGATATAAAATGGAATTCTAGATATGGAATGTTTTCCAGCTTGGCACCTACATAATAACGTAAAGCTGCTTTGTCACTCACGGTTGGATATCATGGATGTTCTGTATGACATGGCAAGAGAGACTATTCTTGCCATACATATTTTGCGGGGCCTGTGACTCCTTGGAAACAGGCACTTTCTTTGTTTCCACGTCATATGGATCAGGGGATATGTCTTTCATATTAAGACTGCCAAAATATGGGCGCAGCCAGGCTCATCCTGCCTCATACCCAGTAACCAACCCTCTACCAGTTTCTGCAAACATAATTTGTATTCTCTTGATCTCTGCAATCTTGCAACTGTGGCAATATTTTTAGAGCTGAATGCCGTTTCTACTGTGCCTGTTAGAAGCTCTATCCAGTAACACTCAAGCTGATACACAACAGAACAGAACATCCAGCATGCCCTGGCATCTCACTGCCTTCTTGCTGCCAACACTGAAAGTGCTAAAAGTGAACCATTTACTTTTTTGCAGTCTGAAGAAAATATATAGTTGTGCTATACACCAAAATATGAACTTACATAACTGGGATATGAAGCAGGCACTAGCTGAGCCATGTGGTCAGTGAGTTGGGGTGTTGGCAGCCTTCTGTAATTCCTGCTGTGTGTTTTGTCCTTTCCTATGCTGAGTTCATGGTTTGGGTGTTTGAGCAGTCAAGTCGAGGCACTTACTGAACACAGTTCAGGGATGGCAGGAAAAGGTTAATTGAAAGGTATGTGCTTTTGTCTTCCATTCAAATGCTAGCACTGTTTAATTACAACTATGTGAAAAAATATTTGTTTTAGAAGAGAAAAAAATGCTTCCAAAATAAACAACACTGACCTGTGTTTATGTTTTGGTAGAAACACGAGGCTGCTTTTGAAGGTAAATGGTGAATTGCTTTACTGGCCACACCAAGTTAATAATGAACAGCAACATTAGTGCAGGTTGGAGTCAAAAAGTGCTGGTATTTGCCTGTTCTCCCTCTGACAGTAACCAGGAGGATGTAACCAAATTGTGATTGATAGCGCTGCACAGGGAAACAAGGCAATGCTTGCTTGGGCTAATCTTGTCTTCAACCTGTCTCCCCATTTCTCTGTTACCAGAAACATTTGAGCCATTTGTCCTAATAATTATAAAGGAAGTTCACATACTTATTTATCAGTATTTATGTAAGAATGATGGCAAGAAGGGTCAACCTGTGACAAAGACTCAGTGAAGGTTCAGCCACAAGATGGAGCCAGTACAGTATCAGGCACACCTTCCCAGGGGAACAACGTGTCAGGCTGTTTTGTCTCTAAATTCTTCAGCAGTTTTAATAGGATTGTTCACTTCTCAGTTACTAAGATAGCCTTGGAGAAAATAAAAAACCATTGGAGAAAACAAAAATCAGCAATATCTAGTATTTAGGGTACAGAATTCATATATAACTTGTTCCAGCCTACAAATGAAACATGCAGGTAATCTGACCACAAAAAATAAAAATGAGTGATGCTTTTTCTTGACTCTAAATAAAACTAGTCTTTAGACTCAGTTGCATTCTCCAGGGGTTTATGGAATTAAATGACCTAAGGGAAAAAAAGAAGGAAATATTAAAAGGAGGGAAAAAATACAGGGTGGCAAATAAGGCCTTTGAGTTAATCTTACAGAATCAGGTGCATCAATACAAGTAATAAATCAGCAGAGGCAGCTCTAGCTGAATTCTAGTGAATTTAAAAGTCCTAGTGTGAAGGATAGGAAGACAGGGGTTGCTTTGTATGTTCTCCTTCCAGCAATCTTTGTAGACACTTTTTAGATAAGTTACTAAAAAGAATACATGTCAAGTGTCAAGTTACAGTGTACAACCCTGTGCTCTCATAGTCACAGAACATCTATGTTTTTTTCTTGTTATTACTGTTCTTCTCTTGTCTCCTTCTCACTCAGTTTCAAAGTTACACTAAACTCATATTAATTACAATAAAACCTTTTATTTTTGTCCTTCTCAGAAAATTTTCATGGCCAACATTGTTCTTTACTTTGTATATTTATCTCAACATTGCAAAATGAATCAGCTCTTTAATAATATCTATCTTCATATAGTTCCAGAGAATAATTTGATGCCCTGTTGCATTTTGCTCTGTAAACAATGGGCTGGCTACCACAGGAAGTCAATCCTAATCAAAATCTGTTTTGATATAATTTTTCCTAGAGTATTGCTTTGCTATGGAAACCTGTAATTCACCTCTGAAACGAAATGAAATTCACCTTCTGTGAAAAACTCCAGGTGACCTGCTGGTCATTCTTGATAACAGGTGCCTTCTGAATGTGGCCAAGCTTTTAATTTGTAAGGTATTGTCTTGCCTGATTCACGAGAAAACACTAACAAGCTGGAAATGTTTTTACCATCAATTAGCTAACTTTGGGTTTGCTTGCCCCTTATTATAAGACATTCCTAGTTTTGAAGTGGGAACAGCAATTCTGAAATGCCTTTGGGGATCCCAGTGAAGAATCAGTTGAACTGGCAATTAATTGAACAGATAGATATCTGACTATCTAAATAGGAAAAGGACAGTCCCATGCTTGACAGGGACAAAAATCACTGCTGGGATCCACAGCTCAAGAAATCATTTGATACCTTGGAAAAGGATCTAAGAAGAGATACAGAAACAACTTAGAACTTGAAAAATGTGCTTTATAAAACGCTATTACTTAAAAGGATGCTCTTATGTCTATAGTGAGTCCTATTGTCTCCTCCATCTTACAGAGATGGATGACACAGCAATGGAAAGGTAAAATTAAACACATTCAAGGGAGAAATAAGATCTATGTATCTGTCAATGAGAGTAATTAATGACTGGAACGAGGAATTAACAATTTGTAGAGACAGGATGTTCTAGGATGTTTCCCTAAGGGATGTTCTGGTTTAAATGACAAGTAATATCACCAGTCACATGGCTTCTGTCCTGCAGTGAGTTGTACCACATGATTACAGTAATCCCCTGCCTCTATTTATCTGTGAAATGACAGAATATGCTTGTGCTGGATGCCCTAATCTGGGCAGGATAGAAAATGAAGATGGAATACAAGTCTAGGTTTTAAGATGAGAAACACATCTCTTAGAAGAAAGGAAAAAAAAGGAAACGGAACAATTCCAACACAAAAAAGCTTGAATCCCTGCCTCTAGCCAACTGTTTTGCATATACAGGCAAGCATATGCAGAATGTGTTTTTACAAAACACACATCAACAGAAATTTAATCTCTGCTTTTCTGTGGCTCACAAAACACAAGTTTAACTTCCCAGATAAGCAACAGCTGGCCAACAATCAGCCAAGGAGTCGATAGCCGCATGAAATAGATGACAATCCTACACTAAGGTGGAGTTTTAAAAATGTATGTATATATTGAAAAGCTTAAGTAGATCTCTTTATTCTACTACCTTTTCCTTTTGCCTCAGAAAAACACATCTGCTTTCTCTTCTGCTAAATACCGACAATCCCTGCTAGCATCTGATTTTGTGATTTAAATGCTATGGTACTCATCAAGTGCAATTAGTTTCTACGTGTTGTAGTGCTCGTTTACTCTGCTGCCACTCCTGTTTGCATGCTAAATATTCCACTGTACTGTGTAATTTACTTACCAGGAGTGAACAGCTGGAAAACTGATGATGCTGTTTCCAGTCTCCTAGTAAAGTGCAGTCTGATCCTTGTCTACAATCTCAATGCTTCATGCTGGAGGCACACCCTCCAGCCATCTCTGCATTCAGAACCACAAAGCCACTATCAGGGAGGGATTCAGAACGATTCTGTCTTTTCAGTCTCTGGAGATGATCTAGACATCACCCCTTGCAAAGAAGCTTGCGACAGCTTAAAAGAACTACTGCTTCTTTTTCAGAGATGAGGGGGAAGCTACAGAGCTAACAGGGTAGGGCTCTAGTTTGCTGACAGATTTTGTCCAGTTCACTCATTTATACCAGTGCACTTTCATCATCAGAAATTAAATCCAAATACTGAATTCTGAAACAGGTTGCAGACAAATGTAAAGACTGCCCACCATTTTCATCCTGTTTTCCATCTCTAGTATGCTTTCACAATGTTAACTATCAGAATGAGTCTGTATTTGATACATAAAATGATTATGCTTCTTTCCCATAAACAGATACCCGAGGTAAATTGCCCATAGACACTAAGGTGTGGAATTTGAGAGTTAGAACTGAGAGATATAATGTACAGCTCATATCATTGCTTATATCTACAGTTTTAATTAAAAATGTAGATATGTATATGTATATTTTTAGCACGGCTTTTTGGTCCTAAATCTTCTTTTGTAATAGTCTAAAGCATATTAGAGGAGTCAAAACACTTGTGTTTGGACTTCACCCACTTTTAGGGCTTCATTTCTACTGTATCTCACCTTTGGGTCCTGACCTGTGAATCCTGCAGTTCCAGAGCTTGTAATCGATTGTGCCAGATATGAACACAAAAGGAACAGTTACAAAGTCTCACATTAGAAAAACAGTGTTGCACGTTTTAGAGATACACACACGTATTTACACACTGCAATTGTCTGTTCTGCTCTTGAGTCTCCTGACAGACTTTCTGCAAAGCCAACAACCAAAGCCATCAGGAGAAGCAGACACAACCAGTTGCAGGTTTCCCCACTTACATAACCTGGTCACAGTTGCCTCTGCTTTTGAGGACAGACAAAACTTCATCTCTCCACAGCTTGGTTAATACAAAAAACCAAATTTCAACAATAAATACAGCTGTCACTTGTTCTTATGATCACCATTTTCATTACTGTGCTTATAGCATGATGATTCTTTTGTTGGCCTTATATTTTTGTTTAAAGACCAAAAGAAGTGTAAACCAAAACTCAACTCTTACTGTTATCATGTAGAGAAAGGTCTAGATTTTCTACTGAAAGTTAATATTAAATTATTAAACAAATAAATTTAGAGGAAAAAAATAATAACATTTAACCTAGCTATTAAAGCATGCTGAAGCTTGAAGGGCATGTGTGCTGGCTAATTCCCTGGCAAACTTCTCTGCTCTAGGTAGGACACTTGTATATCTGTCAGTCTGAATATTAGAAAAGTTTAATTAACATATGGTTTTGCTATTTCAAAAGTCACACAAGAGATAAAGTAGGGCTTCCACAGTGATGGCGGGCAATTGGGATTTTGCGGATGACAAATTGCCCTCCAGTGGTGTATATTTCACCCCTTTAATAGAGAGAACATATATTCTCCTAAATTAGGTATCTGGAGCTCTGGGTGATTCTGAATTTTTTCCACATCACATCCATTTATATGTATATGAACAGATGTCTACATCACATAAAAATCATGATACATATTTGTTTGATTCATAGCCGCCAAACAAATTCCTCTGCCTATTCTCCACTTGAGAATAGCTTGAAACATCAAAGTGTCTCAGGACAGCTGATCACATCACTTGATATTCCCTGATCCACTGAAGATGCAGCTTCACTGCACATGTTTTCGGGGTTTGCAGGTTTTATGTCAGCATAAGTGGTACAATTTAATACTTCAGCTGATTTCAGAAAGCATCCCAAATGAAAGGATCCTAAGTTATTTGTTCACCTGAAACCTCCCTACACAGGCAGTTCCAGACAAGCAACTAAAATACACAGTGACAAATATCAGTGTAATTTATGACCTAGCAACAAGCCGGTTTACAATTAATCCATAATGTTGTATTTTCATATTATATTATCAGAAGTTTGATATTAATTTTGTCAGTTATTTCAACATTACACTCTTTAGACCAGTTGCTGCTATATCCTGAGAAAAAAGATGCCTTTTTCTTTTCCTTGGAGAACTTTGGAAAACACAATGTTACAAACTTGAGTAACTGAGAGGATAAGATCAGATATTTTGTTTCTCATTACTAAGCTTGCATTTACTGCAAACATATAGGAAAGTAGTTAAATTAGTTTAAAAAAAATTAGTTTTTCCTTCTTTCAGTGATTTTCTTTCAGCTAACACAGAGAATCTAGAGTTTGAAATTCTAAGACCAATTGATTTTAAAATTTGGTTAAAGTCTCCAAACCTTTGAGACTTAACATATCCTGAAGAAGCAAAGGAAGTAATGATCCAGACATTGAGATGCAAGCATTTTTCTTCCATGTTTTTAAAGTTATTTCACTGTCTCAGCCACTGACTACATGCAGTGCTCTCAAGTACATCATGCTGTATCAGAGGTCCATTTGTACAAGCAACCTTAACCTGCTACCACTGAAAGCACTGAATACATCCTTGACATGTCTTTATCTTAAAAAAAAAAAAAAAAAAAAGAAAAAAGAAAAAAGAAAAAAGAAAGAGAAAAGGATGATATCTAACAGTGCAGCTTGTGTATTTGTTACTAGGGAAACAAACAGTGAAAAGAAAGAAACCCTCAGTGTCCTTGTCATTTGGATCTTTCAGTAGAGAAGTGGAGCTTGTGTTAAAACAATGGAAACACTGTTCAGCTCTCAGGACCCTTTGCTGTCCTTGCTGAATGACAGACACTTTTTTCTCCCTCTTGTCCATCTTGTTATCTCTGAAAAGGAGTCATTTCTACATTCCAACTGGACTGCTGGTTATTTTTTTATTCCTCACGTAGACTTTAACTCCCAATTCTGTGTAACCTGATCAATTCCCAACACCTAAACCAAGATCACAGCAGGTCTCTTGAGGTAAACAGAAGAGAGAACCCTGATGTTATGTTCATACCCATAGAAAAACAGACACAGCCGCACTAACAGTGCCAGGTCTGTGCTACTTTGTACTGAATCAGAGCATCAGCAGGACTTCCGAGAGCATGAGGGCTATGGCAGCATTTGCTGCACTCCAGCACCAGGAGCCTGTGCAGCTGTGATCCCTGAAGGCCTTGGATGGCCAGGGGCTGTGGGTCGTGTGGGAGCTTTGCCACCAGTTCCAGTGAACCAGGGAGATGCCAGGGCATGTAAGCCATGGCTGACACCCCTCTGCCTTTAGTCAGTCAAGAGGTGTCAGTCATGGCTAAGCTGGGGTGACACCTTCCTGCGTGGCTCGGAAGGACAATGCAGAGATCAACACTGTTTGTACATGACTTTCTGCTCACTGCTAAATATGCAATGTATCAGATTTAATGCAATTTCTCTATCAAACGATGCTACATCCCTGTTTCTTTTTCTGTTCCAATTATTATCTTGTTTGTCTTTAGCAGTTGCCTCATCTAACTCATCTTGTGGGAACTGGATTAGGAAGCTGGATTTGGTGCACTCTGAAGTGTAGCTAAGTAAATCCAAGGGATTATCACCTTTCTCCTGTTTTTACAAGACTACAGCTACCAGCACCAGAGCTGGAGAGATGATGGGAAAATTGCAATAAAAGCCCTACTGGAAATACTCTCACATATTTTTGTTTCCTGCTGTTTCAACAAAGCATATTTCCTCTTTACTGTGCAAGCGTGGCTTTCTTGTACTGTTCAAGACTGGCTGTTAATTTGCCATTAAGAAGGAAGAAGGATATGACAAAAACCCCACAAAAACATGTGAATTATATTTAAAAATGGATAGGCAGAATAAAATCACCTAGCACATGGTTTATTGATCATAGCCACTAGCTGAATTGTAATGGATTCCCTCTCTCTAGTATTCTGCAAAGTACCAGAGCCCCTTGGGTAAAGAAAACAAACCACTTGATAAAGATTAGAAAAAAAGAAAAATATGTCCGGACTGACAAGAAGAGGAAGCGACAAATGTTATTGATGGTGTGTGTTCGTAGCATGGCAGCAGAGCCCTGCCTGGGGGCACAGTGTAAATGACAAGTTCATCACAGGCTCCAGCAGTTTGTGTCCCTGCACTCTTCGTCTGTGGAAATAGAAGGGTACAGCCAAAACAAACCAGGGGCTGGTTTTTATTGACTTTTTAAAGAAAAACACGATCATTGCCAACAGACCTCAAATACTTGTGAAACTACTTGTATGTGAGTTGTGTTTTGGTACCCTAGTGTTGAAAATTGTTCTTTTACACCATAAAACCTAGGTATTTTTTCTTTATAAGCGATAAGCTTTTCCCAAACTCTCTTGAATCAAGTGCTCCAACCGACCCTACTTCTCTTTCAGCCTCCAACTGGCCTTCTTTTCCTTAATGTTTTTTCTACAGCGCTCAAGTTTTACCAGACCAGTGCCACCTCCCAGGGTATTAACTAATTCCTGCAGAAACGCGGAGGACAAATACTTTCTGGTGTGAAAACAAACTCTGAGCAATCCGGCATTGCCGACCGCAGCGCCTTCACGTGATGAAACCATAAACCGAGCCGGCTGCTTCGGCAGGGGCTTTATTACCTCGCGTTCGCTCCGTTCCCGCTCCCGTCCCGCCGCTTCTCCCCCTCAGGGCCGGGCCCGCCTCAGCGCTCAGCGGGCGCGCGCCGCCCGCTTCCCGCCGGGGCTGGGGGACGAAGGGGCAGGGGGCGCTCGCGGCACGCGCCCGGCGGCACGCGCGTTCACCGCGCCCCGCCGCGCGCCCCGCGGCCGGCCGGGGGCGGAGCCAAGCGGGGCGGAGCCAACGCCCCCGGCGCGCCCCCTCGCTCGGCCCCTGGCCCCGCCCCCCCCCGCCCCGAGCCCGGGCCCGCCTCCACAAAGCCGGGGGCAAAGGAGGGGAGGGGCGCGCGCCGCTTCTGCCCGCCCCCCCGGGAGGGGCGGGGCCGGGCGCGGGGGACGCGCGCGCGCGAGGGCGCGCGGGGATTGGCTGCCGGCGGCGGGGGGAGCGCGTTTAACGGCCGCTGCGCCGCCGGGCCGGGGCAAAGCAAAACAAAGGCGGCGGCGGCGGCGCGAGCGGGAGCCCGGGCGGAGCGCACGGCGCGGGCACGGCACGGCACGGCACGGCACGGCACGATGCCTCGGCCGCTCCTCGGCCCTCAGCGCGGCACACGCGCGCCCGGCCCCCGTCTATGACCTCCCGGCGGCCGCTGCCGAGACGGTGCCTTCGAGGCGAGGGAAGCCGTCGTGTCCCGTCCCGTCCCCCCCCCCCCCTTCCCCTGATTCCCCCCTCCTTGTTTTTCGGTGAAGGCCCGGCGCGGAGCTCTCGCTGCCCGCCACGCGAGGACCGCGGGTCCCGCCTCCCCTCCTACCCGTGCCCCCTAAGGGAGACGGGCCCGGGGGCTGCTCGGAGCCCGGGCTGGGAGCGGAGTCGGCGCGGCGCAGCGGTGAGTACCGAGCGGGCGAGGAGCGGCCCCTCTTCCATGTACTGGGATTTATTTTTTTGGGACGGGGCGGGGGGGGGGGGGGGAATCGGCGGAAGGTGGCTGCTAGAGGAGCCCCGTGTTGCGCCCCGGCCGGGGGGGCCGCGGTCTCCCGTGTGCGTGGGGCCGCTGAGGCAACTTTGCTGGCGGGAGGAGGCTCGGGCGCTATTTATAGCGCCTGGAAATGACGGCAGCGCTGTGTGCCCGCAGCCTCCTCGGTGCGCGGCGGGTAAGGGCGGTTTACATAATTGAGGGGGGGCGAGGCAGGGCTCGGCGAGCCGGGGGCCGGTGGGGTCCCCCCGCGCTCTCCCCCGCTCGGCGCGGGGCCGGGCACGGCGGGTCCCTGCACGGGGCCGGCGGCCGGAGCAGCGTGGGGCCGTGTTCGGGTGGCCGCGCGGCCGTGCCGGCGGGTAGAGGGGGGGAACGAGCCACTGTCCTGCGGCCATCGCTGCGCTGGGGAGAGAAAAGGCAGCGGCGTCACCCGCCGCGGCAGCTTCGTGCTCCGGCGCGAGAGAGGAAACGGCTTAAAGGCGCACGGCCAGCGGCTCCCTCCCGGCGGGGGAGCGGGGTGTCAGTCGGTAACTTTCTCCGCGCTTCTTTTCTCCTGTTACTTCCCAGTATGCAAAGGTGAAAACGAGACTCCTGTGGCTTAGTCTTTAACTTGGGGGTTTTTTTCCTTGCTGGAGTAAGCTCACCGCAATGCATGCACAGGCTGTGTGTCCGGCTTTGTGCGGCTGCCCAAAGACTCTTTAAGCGTATTTCAATGTCGCTCCTTCCTTGGAGCCCCGCAGGCCGGTTCCTGACACGTCCCGTGCCGTCCCAGGCGCGGCAGGCAGCCGCTGCTCGGCCGGCGGCGCGGGGCCCGTGCGGGGCCGCCTCCTCCCCCCCCCCCGCCACGCTTATCGGGGTGTTTGTTTACACATCCGGGACCCGCGCGGGGCGGGGCTGCCCCGCCCCATTGGCCGCCCCGCGCCCCGCCCCGGTGACGTCACGGGCGGCGGGACGGGGCCGCCGCTCGCGCAGCCCGGGGGGACTTTGGGGCTCGGGGGCGGCCGTGGCGGGGCAGCCCCGGCCAGGAGGGCGGAGATCGCCGAGCCCGGCTCCGGCGGCCGGGACCGCCCCTGGGCGCTGAACTGGTAGGTGCGAACACAAGTAGAGCTGCAGGAGACACACCTGTCTTTGCGCAGGACCAAAGCACGGGCTTTGAGAAAGAATGAGAGAAATAGCTGGTGCAGGTTTTTAATCAGTTCTGTGCGGAATAATGAGCAGCAGCCCGAGGAACTGCTCGTAACTGAGAGCGAAGTGAGTGGATTTATTTACCATTGTGAGAGTGAGCTAGGAAATGGTTTGTTTTGAATTGCGCCTTTAACGGCACAACAAGTCTGTGGTTCCTATGGTGTATATCAAGCAGTCGTCTTCTTGAAGGGAGCAATATCAAATACAGTATTGTCAGATGAGCTTTGGAATTACTTTAATTTCTGTAGTTGAAGAACCTGGTACATTGAGTCTGGAAGAGTCCAGATTGCCTTTAGAAGTGTGAATTTAAAACACTTGTAGGAAGGCCTTGAAGAAAAATATTTTCCTTTTACATTCAGGATCACAGAATTGTTAAGGTTAGAAAAGACCTTTAAGGTCATCGAGTTCAACCATTAACCCAGGACTGCCAAGGCCACCACTAACCCACATCCCCAAGTGCCACATTTACACCTGCTGAACTTTTGCAGGGATTGAACTTGTGTTTCAATTACTGGTGGAAAGGGTTTAATTTAAGCCAAAGTCAAAATGCCTTAGCATGTGCTGCCTTTCATTCTGAAACCTTGGTTTTTTCTGGGTTTGTCTATTTCTGTGAACCTACATAGGATCTGTATCTAACATCGAGTTCAAACAGGGAATTTAATGGGAATCTTATGTTCTTAGGTTATTTTTCTTGTATATCTTATTTCTAATAAATGTGGCTTCATATCTAGTTGTTCTACAAGAGCAAGCTATTTTCTGCAAATAATGTAATTATTCTTCCTTGTGCAGTTGTAATTAAATTATCTTGGGACACTAAGTATATAATATTTGTTTAAATTACTATTAATATTTAAGTCCTGCTCTTCATGCCAAATAGATTAATACTTCAAACATATAAATATATTCCTTATCAAATGTTTTCCCAATCAGTCTCATGTGTAGACCCATGCTTTGGATGACAGGTTGTTCTGATTGTTTATTTTTTTGGATTGCCTGTGTTGTGTTATGTGTCTTGTTTGTGGTTTATCTCTGCCCTTGCAATTCTTTGTGTAAGAAATTTTCTTTTAGCATGTCCTTCAGTAGTTTGAGTTTTCTTCTGCTTAGAATTAAAAAAATATATTTAAACTGAAACCCTTTAAGTTTTGCTCTGGTTGTCTCATGTGCTGGGCCTGCTGTACAGATTGCTTTCTCAAGGCTTCTTTTGAAGCACAGTGACTGCTTCCCCTAAACGGTCTTTAATTTATGTGGCTTTCATTATCTGCTCTAGCTGTATTACCAGTATCCTACTGCTGCAAGAGTGGTTAGTGCTGCCCTGCACACAGTTTACAACTGTATAAGTTATTTGCATGCTCTTAGCTGGATCAACATACTGTAAATTCCTTATATTGTCTCTCATTTCTGTTTGTGCTATTGACCTACTCTGGCAGTCACCTGACAGCCGATGACATAAGTGACTGTGCAGTGTTCGGAGTGCTCATTAGCACGGTGCATGCATAGCCTGGGAACTGCTGGCCTCTGACAGACCAGTAGATGTTACCAGTGTTTAGAATCTGTTTCGTTTTCAGGCAAACTAAAAAAGTTTGCTTTCCAGCATAGCAGGATGGTTTGGCATGCTCTGACATGTAATGTCTCTGAAATGCACTCTGAGGATTAAGGATGCAGTTGGGTGTTCTCTGTGCAGAATTTAGCTTCAGTATCAGATTGTGGATTTGGTAGCTTCCATTAAGGCTATTCTGAGGTACAGTGAGGAAGTACTTAATTAGCTCTGATCAGGACACCAGTCAAGAAGGTCTTTGCCTGAAGGCATAATTCTGCAGAGCTTGAAAGAGGAGTAGACACGGATCCCTGAATAGGGTGGCAGCATTTTACTTGGTATTTGACTCAAAGCCAGATGTGATACTGCAAGATTTTTGCTGAAAACGGAAGTGCAAATTTACAAAATATATTTGCTGTTGGACAGAGCAAGTGTCTTCCAAGATGCCTTGTTGCTTGCTATATTGGAACTGACCACTAGAACTTAAAAAACAATTAACTTTCTTGTATTCCCTACATTTTTAGTGTGATTTTCTGCATGGATGTCTTAAAGAGTACACCTGGTATAATGTAGAAAGTGCTTGTGTTTCGTGGAGAACTGTTTGAATCTCGTCCCTCATTAGAAGTGTGATGGAGTAGAAGCCATTAGTGGAACAGAACTGCTTTTTGCTGTGTTGAATGGAACTTGAACTGCGCAGCCCCTTAGAAAAAGGGGCCTGTAGTGCAGCCAGGCATTTGCTCCAAATAACGCTTTGCTTTATGGCTGGACTTGCTGAATAACAAGTTAACTCTGGTCTTGTTGTAAGCTGCTAATTGTTCTGCTCTTTTCACCTACAGGTTGTGACTGTTTCTCTTCTGTCATTTGTGTGGAAAGTGCCACACACACTCCAGAACAACAACGGCTTTTGCTTGCATATTCCAGTGTTTCTTTTGTCAGCGAGTTCAGCAAAGTTGTAATTCTTCAAGTGCCAGCCCTGAGCTGAGTGAGGAGCCACCAGCAGAGATGGTAAAAATGACAAAATCAAAAACGTTCCAGGCTTACCTGCCAAACTGCCATCGAACCTACAGCTGTATCCACTGCAGAGCCCATCTCGCCAATCACGATGAATTGATCTCCAAGGCAAGTGGTTTCTTTAGAGACCTCATGAATTATTTCTTAACCAAAATGGTTGTCACTGTGACACCACTCCCAGTAGATAAGGGATGCAAATTGATGCATACTTCAGAGTATCTTTCCTGGGTTCACTCTCGGGTCATACATGTTGCGTACTGAGAACTGGATATATTCTGGAAACTTCTGAATGTGACATAAAGGTTAATCTAATATATTCCCCATGTTAACAACCTGTGTCTGCTGTCAGGTGGGTACTGTTTGTGAGCTGTTGTATCTGAAAAGTCAGCTAAGGAAAACTGTCAGAAGAAAGCATGGATCCCTGGGTAGGCAAATTATTCTGGTTATGGTTATTCCAGACAGATTATTTTTGACTCTGTTGGACTGAAGGTCACAAAACTGTCTGTTTCCAGAGTGTCCCGCTTCTGTTATGGAATCTGTAAACACACTTTTGCTGTCTAGCAGCTCCTGAGGAATATGATTAGCCAGAGATGTTCAGAATAGTTGGACTGTGTAAGCTTAGAGAGTAGGTGGAACCTTGAAACAGGCTAGGCCTGCCCTTCTTCCCTGTTGCTAGAAGAAACCAACACTTGTGATGTATGAAATACGTAGGAAAGCTTGAAGTTGGGGATAAATACTTGACAGACTGATTCATTCTTTGCTTCAAACAAACTCCTGATTAAATTACTCTTTATACTGTCCTGGAGAAAACACTTCAGTTGCTTTTCAAACTTTCTAATACAAAATGTTCTCTATATAAGTACTTTGTCAAATAAAGTTAGTTATAAAGGGTTTGCCACTAAAAGTTCTCTCTGTTGCTCCTGTATGTTTGTGTGTTCTGCAGCACTAAGGTGATGCTGCTTTTCTGTGCTGAAGAGGTGGGAGGAGTTGAGAATGCTGCTGCTTCTGAATTTAGGTTTTCTTTGGGTGAGGAGAAAGTATACCTGCTTGTTTATCCAGGGGCTATCAGGAAATAATGGGTTTTCCCCATACAGTTTTTTCCTTTTACTTGAATTTAATTTTTTTCCGTGTTGATTTCAGAATCTAAGAGGCCTTTTTGGCACCAGTGGATTCTAAATTGCAAGCAGTCATAGTTTCATTATTCACTTTGTGTTCTGGGCCAAAAAATACTGGGAGGGGTTCATCTTTCCAGAACTTCAGGTTGTAAATACCTACAGGAAGAAACAAATTTTTTTGCTGTGTCTCTTGAGATGTATTAATTCATTGAGAAAATGCAATCCAAACACATACTTAATAGGAAGCTCTTCTCTTTGTGGACTTAGATTTTTTTGCATGTCAGCTAAGCTGCCACAGTTGCCACATAGCTGGTTTTCTCCAAGGGTTTGGGAGCTTCGGTCAACAGAATACTTCAAATATGTTAAACAAATCACGTGTTCATCTTACAGCTTCATAAATAATTTCAAACATTGTTTTCTTTGAATTGAAAATTTGATTGTTAGAGGACTCTTCAAAAAAATCTATAGTAAATACAAGTAATTACTTCTAAGTTGTTTCTGATGGTGTTGGGATGGGTGTTAGAGGTGGAGTCTGCTTTATTTCTGGCTTCCTTAATTTTTGGTGAAGGCATGTTAAAAAAGTATTTGTACTTGCAGGTTGACCATGTGCTTATTTGACAGCTGATCCATATTTTGTCAATTTAAGATTTCTTAACCGTATTTTATTGTCTAAATCTGTATGGTAAAAGAGAAATGCATTTAAATGTGAGATATATTTTTTGTATGTTTTTTGAAATAAAAAGAACATTTGTCATCTATTGTACTTGTATTTGGGACATAGCTTTGGAAAACCCATCCTCCTTAGGCTGAAGCTTTACACAATCCAACATTGGAGAAGTTCTTCTGATGGAAACAACTGCAAAGCAATAGATAGACTTGGATCATTAAAAATAAGTACAGCTGGCCCTGGGGAGGGTGGGGAGTGCAAATAAAATTTGATTGTTTTTTTCTGAACTCTTGAAGTGCCTTCATTGAGGCACATTATGTGCAATGATCTTAGGTCAGCGACAGGTACTGTTTTTTAACATATCTACAATCCTGGTTACTGTAACTACTCAGATGCAGGGAAAAAAAACCAAACAAGCACAAACCAACCTGAAGTGTAGCAAGTTGATTCTAAACCATCTAAAGTTAACTAAGAGCAATTTGGTTCCTGGGCTGGTTTGGATTTATTGATAGAGTCTTAGACTGTTCAACCTGACTTCCCCCTGCTGCCTTACTTTGAGGGCCTAGTTCAAAGCTGAAGCTCTGTGTTACATTCTCTAAATACAGTTTTTGCTTGCAGATTATTGCTTTCCTCCAAATGCTTCCTGTACCATCTCAGTCCAGAACCCCAGTGCCACAGGTCCTCTGCAGCAGATAAAGGCAAACAGTATTTATTTAATGCCTGGCTGTAGCTGCATCCTTTGGGGGTTGTCCCTCACCCCATCTTTCCTGGGTACATGGTAATTTTCTTCCTTGTGTGTGGTCAGGAAAAATGAACCAAAATACATGGTGAACTTCTAATTTAAAGCAGCTCCAACTGGCTTTCTAATATGGTATAAGGATTTATTATACCTGACACTGTAGTGTTTTTTGACTTGAAGCTGAAAAAATAAGCTGTACTGTGAAATGACTGTGTTTCTCTTAAATGTTGGTCTGTCATGGAAAAGCAAAAAGTGCTGCATGTGTCTGTCAATCATCCCTTTGATTCTGATCCTCAGAATACCTGACTTCAATACAGATTTGCAATTCCTCTGCTTTTGAGAACTGTTGATGTCAGTTGTCTAACAAGGATGGCAGCATACACGAATCACCTTTTCAATTTATTTCTGTTCTGTTTGAGCAGCAGGATCTCTTTCTTGCCCTGGAATGAATCACAAAGCTCTCTTTTTCTTGTGCCCTTGCTGGTGATAAAGTGGCAACCAAGAGTCTTGGCAGTGGCTTAGAAGAGAGAACGCAGATTAATAAGACAGGACAAAAATGTGTTACCTGCTCAAGTGAATTCAGTTGTGGTTTTAGTTTTCTCTGCAGCTGTGAAAGGACTCTGTGTGTTGCCCAGTGTTGAAATCAACTTGATATTAGTGGTTAGAACATACATTTCTAGAGGTTTTCACTCTGTAAGACCTTGTGTTTTCTGCAGCTGGGAAGGAGCTTGGGGAAGGTCTGGGAAGAAGACTGGTTGAGATTAGGAGCCCCAAACTGGGAGGTCATTGGCAGTAGAGAATGACAAACATTGGTCTGTACAGCTGGACCCATGCACACATGTATGAACACTTGCCATAAAAATTTATAACTGTCCAAGTTATCTTGGGGAAACCATTGATTTGAAGGATTCACAGAGAACTAATAAACTAGGTGACATTTAATTCAAGTAAGTGTAAGTTTGAAGTGGTGTCAGGTGCATCTTAGACATGCCTGAATGCATTGCTAACAGGTCTGCGAGTGCTGGATTTTCTCCCTCTTTGGTGAAGACTTCAAAGTGGATGTTAAAATATTTTTTAGATGCTGTGAGAAGGAATAAACCAGTCATCACTACACTGGAGTATGTTCACAAGACAGGGAAGAATCTATGGCTTTAAAAATTTTCTTTAAAGAAGCAAATATTTTTAGAATCATACCCTACCATGACTGTAGGCACAGAAGAGAAGTAAACTATGAGCAAACAACCACAGCTCTTAATGAAGAGTAAGGCAAGGAGCTGATGCCATAGGAAGCACTTAGTGGATTTAGAATTGATACCATAGGAGGCACTTTGTGGATTTAAGATGCTCAAATAGCACATAAAAAGTGCTATTAAACAGTATATGTGTATATATAAAAATATGTATATGTGTATATATCTATATATATATAAACAGTATATGTTAATAATAATTAAAATAATCTAAACATAATTTAATTTTGAGAGAACTTCTACAAGACTCCTTGAAGTAAAGGGGAGGTGGCCACTTTTGTGGCCTGAATAAAATGTTACATATTTGCTGCTCTTGGAGCAATTCTGGAATAAGTTTTGTGAAAGGCCTAACTGAAAGAGCTTTCTTTTGATTTTTTATGTAATAGTAGGAAATGTGCAGTGATTATTAGGAGCAGTTAATTTTATAAGAGACAAATGTTACTTGAAGAGCATAAATTCCAAAGCACTTGAGAATGGCTTGTACCTACTAAGTTCCAGTAGTTGTTTAGAACTTCAGGTACGATCCAACAAATTACAAAAAAAGTACAAAATACTTAATAGAAATCTTGGAACCTAGTGGATATACTGCAGAGGATAATGTTTTGTTACTCAAGGTTGACCTGCTTGAAAGATTGTTGAAGCATTTTACAGTGTGCCTTAATTCTGGGAATGGAGAGAACTTGGATTATTTTGTATAAATGTCTGTATAAATACCATCACTTTCTTCTGTCTCATTCATTGCAAAGCATATCTGACCAGAGGGGGAAAAAGTCATGTGAAGTCACAGACAAGACTAGATGTGTCAATATTTTCAAGAATGAGTTCTATGTAAAGAAATATATATATGTAACTGTCATTGACTGCACTGGGAAATCCTTGCACCCTTCTTTCACTTGTGGGTGAAAGAATGATCTTGGTGGTTAAATTTAGTTCTCCAAGACTTTCAGTATGACTGCTCTTCTATTATTGATGAGAAGGAAGAGTCTTCAGTCTAAATAGATGCTAAAACATTTTTAGCCTTGCTTAGCAATCTGTGGTTTTGTCCCCCACTGCTTAACTGATGAGATCAAGAGGAATTTTTTAAAGGGTTTATTATCTTTAAGTAAATAGGCTGTGCTTAGCTTGGTTCAATTTGTAATCCTCCTTTGCTTATGATACAATGAGTATTTGGAAAGATAGTTGGGCCTGTTGTATGTATGCTTGAAGGACATTTTCATTTTCATAAATATTCTGGTGATAATTTTTTTCCCCAGGAGGCTTCTAGTTTTCTGGGTTCATTTTTTTCTTCTGGGGGAAGAATCTACTTTTGAAAGAGAGGCAATCTTTGGAAAACATCCAAGAATAGATTTGAAGGCTTAAAGGAGTTGGAAAGTGCCAGGGAAGTGTTCTACTCTGTGTATTTTGATGTAATTATTTCTGAAATCTGTTCAAGATGCTGCATGGATCAAGATAACTTCTCCTGCCTGACAAATTCTTCACTTTGGGGAAATACCATTTGCCAGGTTTGCAGGCATGCAGGTTTTGGGGTAGAATTTTTTAAGGTTATTCTCTACATATCAAACTTTTTAACTTGCTTTATTAAATTCAGTAAATAAGTGAATGGAAGTGAACTTAAAAAAAAAATGTCATGGAGTCTTCTAGAACTTGCCTAGGAAGCATCTGAGTAGCAGCATGTCTGGTGGTCTGCAATATCAAGGAGTTGGATGTGAGGGAAATACCAAATGGAACAAATGTGGGGTTTTTTTCCCCCTGATAATTTTTTTTTTGTCTGTCGCTTGTGTTGAATTCAGTTTTCTGAATTTATGTTGCAAGTCTTGAAGTGAGAGGATATCCTTACAGTCTGTGATGCATCTTGCTGAGGAGATAATTTCAGACATCAGAGCCCTTGTGTTTCTGGTTTACTTTAGGAATCCTGCCCCTACAAATACCATTTTCTGTATTTCCCTAATTTGCTTATTTGTTCAGAGAAGTGATTCAGCTTTATCTATCTTAGCTTGTAAAGGGAACTCCAGCAAATGAAAGGAAACTCAAGAAAATGAAACTGAACAAAAACCTATGGACTTCTTTCATTTTCATTCTTTAATATTTTATTTCTGTGTTTTGAGTAGCTTGCAGACACTGTTAATGCCACTGTGACTTGCTCAGAATAACCCTGCCTTGCCCCCAATACATGCTAAGATGGCAGTTTCCTGGGATATTTGCTGTGGAGCGTGATCTCTAGCCATGCAATCTAATCCCATCTGTGGGGAATAATTGATGGCATAAGCTTTTCAGTAGCATCCCTTCCCCCACCCATGCCTTCAGCTGTGCCTTAGGGCAGTAAATACATGTTCTGCTTGACTGCTATTTCCTTTCCTCCTGGGTCAAACAGCTAATCCTGGCACTAGAGGTAAGGGTGGGTTTAATTTACAAGCATAGATCATACCTAATTCTGCAGGTATGTACAAGTGTGCAAGTGAAAGATGTATATATTTACTACATAATGCACTGGTGACAGAGGTCTGTCAGATGACTTGGAAAGATCCTAGTTCCAAACTATTCTTGCAGTTGACTTTACTGTAGTTTGTGAGCACAGTTGGACATTACTGCTGATACTGTTAGACATTCTAGATACTTTCAGCTGTGCTGAAACAAGGAAACGTGATAGATCTTGTACATCCTGTATAAATGGGCAGCTGGTCTAAGATGTGGATTTTCTAAGGAAAAGTTAACTCATAAATCAATCCAGTATTATTAATTGAGGACCATGAAAAATCAGCCATATTATAGCAAGTTTAAATTTCAACTGCAGATATTAGTTGAACTGATGAACATCAGTTGAACTGATGAATAGTCCAGCTTCTAAATAAAAAATCCTGGTTGCTGTGAGTCATTATTGATGAACACACTTGCCACTCTGTTCTAATTCCCCTCTACTGGGTAAGACATATTTAAGACTCAAGTTTGAGTAGAATATTCTGCTTTAATTTTGATTTATGTATAGTGCTTGTGATCTTGGGAGTGCTGAACGAATGTTGCAAAGTTAAAGTTTGTGTTTGCATGGGTGATGTTTATTCTATTGAAGAGCAGTTTGGCTGGAGACTGGTTTGAACAGTTATGCCAGTTAGTCCTTGACACTGCCATTTAAAATACTTTTTCATTTTCCTTGAGCAGTTGACACACAAGGCGTTTAACCTGTCAGTCTCTTAAAATTCATATCAGTGTAACTGAATCATACAGTGCAGAGTGTGAGAAACCTAGTGCTGGTAAAAGCAAATGTTCAGTATTAATTTTTTTCTGGTTATGCAAAATATTCTGTTTATAGCCAAGTTACAAGCTTAGCAAGTAGCTCAAGTGCCAAACTGAGTTGTCCTCTTCTCATTTCTAGCAGTAGGATGCATCAGAAAGTAGAACTCTGATAATAAAATCTTTCTTACATATTTTAGTGAGTGGAACCCTGCACACTAATATTCTGTGATTAAGAGAATGCATATGTGCCAGATATATACCTTTCTGTGGTGTTTGAATACAGTTTTTGGGGAAAAAATCTCAGCTGTTCATGTGAATAAGAAACTCTGACTACCAAGTGCTGACAAGAGATTCATTATAAAAATTAAAAAGCATAGGAATTTAAAAATGGATATCTTTGCAGTGCTTTTATTCCAGTAGGTGTATAAGAGTTCTGCATGGCTGGATTGCAGACCATTCAGTGCTCAGTGAAACACAGATGATGTGGTTGGACACTGGTTTTAAAGGGAAGTCTGAGTTGCCTGGACCCGCATTCTGTGTTCCAGAATGCAGTTACACAAGTTGCTGCAGGTTCCTGTTGAGTTATCTGAGTGATGTAAACATGGAGGAACTTGCTCTTTGCAGCTGGGCAAGGAAACAAGTGTTCTGTGGCATGTAAATACAATCTTTAGCCTCTAAACATGAGTGTAGGTAAGAAAAGATGGTATCAAATGAATCAGTCATACTCTGGGAACAGAAGCAAGGCTGGAATGGAGGAGCTTTTTGCAGTGAGATGTTTGTGAACACTCTTTCTTATTAGAGCCACTGTCACAGGAAAAGGTCCCTCCACTCTACCTTGATAATCCTGAAGATTAGAAGGTAATGGCCATTTCTGTGGGAAAATAAACCTAGGAGAGTACAAGATGTCTAGGGCAACAAAGCAAAGGGTGGAAGAAAAGTCAAGTCATCTTTAAAAATATATTAGGAAAAGAAAAACAACTAAAGCAGTGCTTTCCAACCTGTGGTTTTTATTTCATTTGGCTTGAATTTTTTTTCAGCTTATGAAATGAGAGAGGGGAAGAGCTGCTTTTTGTGCTATTCTTGGCATCCTGTTACTTCCCTCTGCTTCATTTTGAAAAATGCAGGGTCAAAGGAGAGCTTTTATTAGGTGATACTAAGTCAAGACTAAACATAAACTTGGCAGAAATAATTGCATAAGATTGTTCAGAAGGTCTCCTAACTCTTATTTTGTTCTGGAGTCTTTTTTTCTCCCCCATGCTGCTGGGGAACTTCAGGTATGGCATATAAGTAGTTTAAAAATTATTATATAGGACCAGACAAAAAAAACCCCTACCCACCATATTAATTTTTATATGATTGCCATGTGTAATTACATATAAATACAGAAACTAGCACATGGTTAATAGAGAGTAGTTCTTGGTGCAGTTTGAAAAAGGATTTGTGAATTCTAATTGACAACATGGAGTTTTTAAAGCAAGGGGAAATGGCTGCCACTTTTTTAATTTTAAGAATTTTTACAGTAGCTTAACCAAATATCATGGTCATCATAGCTTTGGAAGTTCTTTTTAATAATTTCAGGTATGTGAGACAAGGAAGTTCTAGTTTTACGATTACTTCTTACTGAATAAGAGGATTTTTAAAGTGTCTCCTTTCCTTTTTCTTTAATTTTGGAGTTGCACATCTGTAGTTTTCTCTAAATTAATGCATGTTTTACCCAGGCTAGTTACTAATTTGTCAGTGGGCAGTTTTTAAGAGTATATATGTGAAGAGTTTTTATTTTCACCCACAGTAAGCATTCTCTGTCACTGGCTCTAGTCTAGAAAGTCCTGGTTATTCTGTAGGGACTGCAGACTCTAGGTCTGCACCATTCTGCCAGTTTTGTGATGTGTGTTTAAGTATCTCAGGAGAACTGAACTATTGGTGGGGTTTTTGTTTGTTTTAAAGGCAGGTGTAAGGATAAATTACTTTCTGGCAGAGCAGTTCAGACTCTGTCCTCAACCAAGTCTCCCCTTTTCAGGGTCAGTCCCATCTGAAATTTCAGCTTTCACTGTCCTGCACAGCCTATCTGGTTTTCCTTGCCTGGTGAAAAATAAGACTTGCAGTTCTGGCTGGTGGAGACAATACTTTCTCTTTTGTCTTTGCTAAAGTTAGAACCTCCTTAGAATCACCGAGGTTGGAATAGACTTGTAAGGTCATCAAGTCCAGCCACAAACCCAACAGTGACAAGTCCACCACAAACCATGTTCCCAAGTGCCACATCTGTGTCTGTGGTGACTCCACCACTGCCCTGGGTAGCCTGTTCCAATGCTTGACAATCCTTTTGGTGAAGAAATGTTTCCTGGTATCCAACCTAAACCTCCCCTGGTGCAACCTGAGGCCATTTCCTCTGGTCTTGTCACTTGTTAGGTGAGAGAAGAGACTGACCCTATCTTGCTACTGCCTCCCTTCAAGTAGTTGTGGAGAACAGTAATATGATCTCTCAATACTTCTTTTAAATGGTTGCTAAAGTAATGAAATAGCAGTTCTATAAACTGTTAAGTAGAATTTCTCATCTTAATACAAGATTTTGCAAGTACGTAAGGGCTGGATGTAACTACTCTGCCACTATTGCTACCTAGAGTAGTCCAGAGGCATGGATTTCTTTAAACATTCTTTATTACAGTATATAATCTGGTTAATACTGATCAAAAAGGGTTCATTTATATGCATTTTCCTTTTACAAGGTTTGGGGGTTTTTTGTTTTTGGTTTTTTTTTTGGCAAACTGTTCTGAGTAATTAAAAGACAACAATTAACTGCTGTTGTGTTGGTAGACTGGCAATACCTATTTTAGTGTCAAATGACTTGTAATGATATAACTAAATACATGTCAGAAGAAGAATCTGTTACAGAAAGGACCTTCTGCCTATGGTTTTATGCCTGATGATACTAAAACCATGCAAAAGTATTCAGGTTAATATTTTTCTTCCAAAAACCTTCCATGTTGATCTAATGCAGGCCTCTGAAAAGTTGGTCTGTGATGTTCAACACTAGAACCACAGGGATTCTTAAAAACAATTGTACTTTCTCTGTGTCATGGATAAAATAGTTAATTTTCTTTGAAAGTTGGTTAGAGAATGGAAAGGCTGGAAGAAAAAAGAAATTAAGACAGTTTACAGATTTTTTTTTTTTAAATGGGATTCAGTATGGAAGAGAGAAAAAAGAAAAACTCAGTTCCAGTGTGATCCTGTTTGAATGGGAAGTAATGGCTGTGTCTAAATTACTTGGTAATTCAATGCAGAAGGAACCAGATGAAAGCAGTGATGTGTCTGCTTTGTTTTGAATGTTTTACCTGTGGCTGGCTCTGGTCTGCTCACAAGTTCTCCCAGGATGTCCACATCTCACAGCCTGTGATCACAGGTTCGGGTCTGTGTCTGCATTAACATTGCTGAGTGCATGGAAGACCTGCTGGTTTCGTTGGTTCAGAAGGATCAAGGGTGCAGTTTCCAGGCACTGAAACTGCTCCCCAAGCCAAAACAGCCCCCAGTAAGTGTGGCTGATTAGGGGTTTTAATTCACAACTGTGCTACTGCTCTGAGCTAAAACATTAATTTAGATCCAGCCAAGAAAGTCTGACAGTCATCATTCGTCCATAACCCATCGGGAATGTGAGAGATTTGAAAGCATATGCCTGTGGGTCAGGCATTTGAGAGTAACAGTGGTCTTACTGAAATGAAGCTGAGCTTATCTGTGAATTATAAACTGATCAGATGCATTTCCTGAGTGCAGTATGCTGGTTTTATGCTTGGTCCAGAATTTCACTGGTCTTATGTCAAATGATGCAATGAAGTTGAAATAAATCATCTTTTGGCTGCAGCAGGGGAAGACAGGAGATGGGAGTAATTCCCTTTGAGTTAAAAGCATATTATTTCAATTAGCATGAAGGATGTCTAGGAAAATGAGAACTGAAATCTTGCAGAGGGGTAGGGAAAACTGTGTTTTGCTTGCATTATGGATGTCTGATTTTGAGCAATAGCACTTGACAAAGTAAAATTAAATCATTGCTAAAAATCTAATGTAGGTGAAAACTTGTCTGACCAGACTTTCCTATAAAGAACGGGTATAAAGTAATTGATCTGAAATAGTTTATATCTGTATTATCATTATATGTTTACTAACATACCCTTCTGGAACTAGTTGTTTTTTTGTTTGGAGGGGCTTTGTGTTTAACAAGTGCAATTTCTTTCTTTTTTTAAATGCAGTCCTTCCAGGGAAGCCAGGGACGAGCCTACCTCTTCAATTCTGTGTAAGTATGTGGTTATGGTTCTGCACACCACCTGCAGAGTGTAACTTTATGCTTCCAAAGTGGAAAACAGTAGGACTTAATGTAGCTGTACTTTGCCCTGTTCTTTTAAATGCTGGCTTTACTCACCAGCAATAGTTATTAAAGAGCTACTGCGTTGATTCTGGAGCATTCCTTTGCACATATATGACTTTATCTTATATTTTAAGTAATTCTGCTAAGAGCTGAAAGATAGGGGAGTGTCTTAATGTGAAATTCCTTTTGTGTATGTCATGGTAACTGTGTCGAGTGGGATCTGCCATTCTGAGATACTCCAGAAGTCACAATATATTGAGTGACTGTAAATTTTCTTTAGACAACTCTGGTGTGGTCTAAAGAATTTCCCAGTCTGATAGTTGGATACATTTACAGGTTAATGTTTCAGTAAACGTGGTACATCTTAAATGACCTTGAATATTGCAAATGTGCTAGAGGCAAAAGGTCTTTGTGATCTTATCAAGCCTAATATTTGCCATCTTAGGCATGTCCTTCCCTTGATGAAAGGCTCTTTGCATTTGTTAATGGGTGTATTTTGAGTTTTTAATATGCAGGATTGCTTTTTTGTCTTTATTTTTCAGCAGTTTTTTGTGTTGCAGCATTTTGAAAAAGAGATGCAGTTGAGTGTCCTGGTCTATTTTTGACCAGGATAATGGAACTGTAACTGCAAAGGATTTGATTGCAGATCCTTGAAATTCTTTTAATATGTAGTCGTTCAGTGGTGACTTGGGATTTCTGCTATAAATCTTATAGTAAGAATCTAGTACTACAACAGCAAAAGTAGCAAAATTCTGCTCTTGTTTAAAACTGTCTAAAAACTTGGTTTAGTCTTGCCTCATGTTTTCTGCATAGACTCATTTGTGGAAAAACTGGCTTGATGCAGTACTTCATGGGGTGTTTTGTTTTGAAATTGCTGTTTGTTCATCAGAGCTTAGTCTGCTGATCTGTAGCAAAGAAATATTTATGAGGCTTTTTCCGTGCTGCTATTTTGGAGCTGGTTCTAAATTCAGCTGTTGGTGCTGATTCACTGGTACAGACGTCCATTACAGAGGTCTCAAATTGTTTTTGAAGAAAAGCCTGAAACTGTAGAAGTGTCCAGTTACTGTGTAGTGTTCTGTTCTCTGGAAGCTTAACTATTTAAACTTCCTTTGTCTTTGTTGCTGGGAGTAAGTGGTATCACCAACAGTGACAGCACAGCCACTTAAAAACAAAAAACAACCCCCTTTTTTTCTTTCTGTCCCTCTGCTCAGTGTAACAGAGGAAGTTACTTTTGCAGCATTGAATAAGTTAGGCTTTTTTTTTTTTAACTGTTTTTTGTCTGCTGGACAAAAGGCAGGGAACAGTAAGAAAAGAAACACACTCATGCTGTTAATATAATTTCTCCCTTTTTTTCAGGGTAAATGTGGGCTGTGGTCCAGCAGAGGAGAGAGTTCTTCTGACAGGTTTACATGCTGTAGCAGATATCTATTGTGAAAACTGTAAAACCACTCTTGGATGGAAATATGTAAGTAATAGACTTAAATCCTCAATAAATGTTTGTATGTTGAAGCACAGATGTTTGAGGTGGTCACTGAGTAGCACCTTTGCTGATAGTTTAGGTGAGTTAGCTCTGGTGCTTTTGTATATATCAGGCTCTAATACAGTCTTGCTTCCTTGCATCTGCAGAAATGCTGTAGCAGAGAGTTACTTTATTCTGGACTGCAAATCAAGCATGAGCTATAGGTGCTATTACAGCTATTTCTTTATTTGGTAATCTTTTTGCAAGACTACCAAGCACACATGCACTAAACCAGGTGGGAGAAATTGTCAAAGTGAGTCTGTAATGTCTTAGATTGCAAAAGTTGGTTATACAGAAAAAATATTGATTACAATAAATGGTACTGAGCATATTATGCTGTTTACAAATAATGTGGACTCAGTTCTGTTGTTTGAAAATTTACCTGTGCATTTGCAAATGTGTTGCAAGTTTGATGTTTTGAAAATATTAGATTTTGGGTGTTGCATGTAGGATTTTCACTGCTTCAGTGTAGCTTCAGATCTTAGAAGTTTTCCTAATGCATTCCCATGATGAATATAGAGGTTTTGAAGAGGTTTGCACTCCCTCTTTTCATTACTTCTGGGAATAAGGAAATAACACACATAACATTTCCTAACCTTCACTTAAAAAAGCATTAAAATTCCTTAAGCAGAGAGAGAACATGGACAGTTCCACAGCAAGATCTGTACAGTAGATCTGGTGATTCCACTTAGGAGAAGTTTGCTTCTGTTTCCTTCTCAATGCTTTCCAACCTC
This sequence comes from Aphelocoma coerulescens, assembly GCF_041296385.1. Lineage (NCBI taxonomy): Eukaryota > Metazoa > Chordata > Aves > Passeriformes > Corvidae > Aphelocoma > Aphelocoma coerulescens. Next base: position 8,283,134 of record NC_091029.1, on the reverse strand, counting down.
TCTTTCTTCCCTCCCTCCCCTTACTCGGTGTAACCAATATGGATTGTTAACTGTGATAGCTCCTGGTTTGTATTTTTAGTGCGAGTGTGATGTTTAAAATACTTAATTTCCCAAGCTTAATTCAGTGTTGTCTTGATTTTTATTTTTTTTGCTTTTCAGGAGCATGCTTTTGAGAGCAGTCAGAAATACAAAGAAGGAAAATTTATCATTGAACTTGCCCACATGATAAAAGACAATGGCTGGGAGTGAACCACAACGTTTTTCCTTCTCTTTGGACTATATTCTGTGGAGCAGGCTTTACAAAGACTAATGCAAAGTAAAGGAAGAGCTTGGCTAGAGTGGCCCTGAGAATATCACTGAACTCTGAAACCTCACAAATGAGTAGTGTAGTGTAAGTGGCTATTTCAGGCCATGTTTGCCTTTTCTCCTTGTGTAAGTTCCCTCTTTTTGTACGTGTATTATTGTGTGAACAGTTGTTTTGGAACATTTTGGATGACCTTTTTCTAAACTCTCTCAGTCTAGAGAAACAGTTCACTAATTGAAGACGGATTTTACTGGTTAGCATCTCTCTCTGACCTATGCCTTTAATGCTACTTCTGCTGTGCATGCTTCTTGCCTAAACACCTACACTCCAGTCCTGTAGAAGTTCTGTACCTGAGCAGTCTAAAAGAATGTATGGGATGGGGTGCTTTTTTATATGTAGCAATTTCTGATGTGTTTGGCAGTGAAGAGGATGCAGTATTGTAGTTATTAATTTCTTTTTTAAATTTGAGTGTACCACAACCTATGTACATCTTGTAGGTGAATTGGTTAAAGGTACAGTGCTCACTTCAAAAAATTTCTTCAATTGCACTGACTGAAGTTAGTAGGTCTCAAGTTGTTAGGAAAGGTTATGCCAGAGGTTTGGTATCTTAAAGGAATAACATAGAAAGATTTAAAATCAATAATGCTATAGAATATGTTCCTTTAAAACCAACATATTCCCTAAGGAGTTTGCTGGATAAAAAAATTTATAAAACTATAGCTTGCAAGATTAAAAAGACAGAAAAATATATGCATCTTCTATTTTGGAAAAAAAAAATTAGTTGGTATATTAGGAAAAAACAAAGTTTTGGTACTGTACCTTTGCCAGTAACAGGGACTTGTGCATCAGTAAAGTTTTATGGCTGGTTCCATGTAACTGTATAGTCCTAATGCACTGGACAAAGAGGTTGATGTCAAGGAAACTTGTTGAAGTCTTCTGCTACATTTGAACAAAAATATTTATTTTTGTGAGAAATGGCCAGAGCCTATGACATGAAAATTAATATAGTACCTGTAGGAAAAGGAGGAGTAATAAGGGGGAAGGGAAGTTTGACTTGTTTTTTCATAAAATAAAATAGCAAGATAGTTTTTAAAATTTGGGGGTGGGGAAAGGGTTTCCTGGTTTGCTGGCTAAATCATCCCCAAGTATCTTTTTATAATAAAAATTTATATGAAACTCACCTTCTCTTTTGTTCTCATGCTGTTTCTTTAATGGAATCAGTTAATGAGAGAAACTTCTGGAAAGTGTATGCACAATATGAGCTGTTGGTATCTGTATGCAAACTGAGTAACTGTGAAAGAAACGCTCTACACAAATTTGCTAACTTAATTCTCAAATTAAACTGTCTCTATAGACTTTTTGTATGTTAATCCTTTTAATGCTCGAGGACAAAATGTTTGGAAAAAACCCCTTTAACACTATATAAGTAAGCCTTGCAATATGAAATCCCTTTCTCTCAGTAACAATTCTAATATGGCACCTGTGAAATTAGTCACAGGTGCTGCTGCTGCTGTTCCATTTTTGGGAATCTCTCATAGGCTTTCTGAACTCTGCTGCACTTTAGAAATTGTCAGACATTAAAAATTATGCCAATGGGTAGGGGCAATACAAATCTTTAAAACCAGCTTTCCAGTGTTTTTGTGGAGAGGAGTGAGAAGAGCATTCTCCCAGGTGGACACATTCTTTGTGATGCAGGTTGGCTGAACTGCCTGCCAGATGTTGTCATGACTGATACCCATGAATTAAAAACGTAAGACAAGTAGTTCAAGCTGTTGGGTTTTAGTCCAGAGGCCTGAGGTGGTACAGTCATGTTCAACCTGGATTTTGTGGCTTACACGTTGCTACTTCGTGTTCACATCAGGTCTCATTTTTAACAATGTTGTTGATGTAAGATGGGCTTGGGTGTTGCCTGTCTTGTGCTTTTTTTGACCTGGAATTCTTGGGATTTTGTTTTCCACCATTGCAATGTATGTTGCCAACAAGGAAGGCACTAAAACTTGTATCAGCAAAAAGTTTGTGTTGGCTTCTAAGTCTCGTTGCAATGTTGATACTTGTGAACAGCTTATGTGAGGTTTGTGTATCTTTGGGCTTTTCTTATTTCCTGGCTACAGACTTGCTGAGGCAGTACACTGGACTGAAGGCAAAAGTAATGGCTGCTTTTCCAGAGAGAGTTGAAATTAAAGAAAATATGCAAAGTATTAGAAGATTTTTCTCTCCAAAATTGGGGCTTTGGCTAGCTCTTGTTAGTAAGCTAATGCTGTCTGTAATACAGTCTGATTCTTAGAAATTCAACCTCTTTCTTCAGTGCATTATTTATATTTCAAACTGGACATTTTCACCAAAACCTTAATTAACTTTGATGCCAAAGGTTGGGACTTCAAGTGCTTAGCACATAGAGCTTCAGACTACTGGCATAAAGAGTTAATGACCTATATGTGATGTTTATGGCTTTTAAGAGAACCAAACAAAGCAATATTCTTTTTGGTCTTTTATTAAGAGTGGATGCTTAGAAGGAGTAAAGAGTAGAACTAGTAAAAAATCACTATTTTATGCTGCCATGTAACAATTCTAGAGGCTTATTCTATTGAGGGAATATGTGAATTTTCTTCCCATGTTGTTTGGCAGCATCAATGATTACTTTCTCCCCTCATAAAGATATAGAGACTTCTTGTTACTGGTTTTGGTGAAAGTTGAATCCAGATAGCAATGACTGCTGGCTGATGTGAAGAGGTCAGTCTGGTCACTGAACCTTCCAGGAGTCATTTGAAAGAAAAATAAACTTACTTGAAAAAAATTTTACTAAAGCATTTTCCCTCTAACCAATTTTTGTAATATATTGAAGATTATATTTAAAGTTTGTATGTGTTTGCTCTGGGCAAGTTTACTTCCCCTCCAACTTGAGCACTTTTGTTACTTGTACTGGTTATTTTTATTGTTGGTCTTAACATTTATTTTGTATTTTGTTTTTTATAAACTGTAACAAAAAGCTTTTGTGAACCTTTGTTTCTTGCTGGCTCTTTCTTGGACCAAATGAACTGACTATGAGCTGGCTTAGAAGAAATGTTCATTGGGATGCATAGGAATTTGCTAGCAAAAATGTACATGTATTGAAAGTTTTTTTTCCACTGAACCTCTAAAGCCATGCCTGTCCTAAAGTAATTGATCATAATTTGGTGTGACTTTAGTAATCTGACCACACATTCTCTGTCTAGGTCCAAAATAATGGTTGTAACAATGGTTTTTCAGGACTGAGTCTGCCTCCAAACCCTAGAGGTCTTCTTTGGCTGGTTACTTTAAGTATCTTTTTGATTACTAAAAGGCAATGCTGCCATGTATAAAAATTCTGTCACACTGCAAACTTGCTGTGAAATCAGCTGCAGAATTTGGTGAGGGATTGCTGATTCCTCAACCTAACCACTCCTGCTGTATGCTTTTAGCAGCCTGATAATTTTAATTTTATCTGCCAGTTAAAAGGGCCAGGATATGAATTTCCCTTGTTGATTGTAAGCTGTACAATGGCAAACTGTGTGAAAGAAGATTGTTACGGCTCCATCTTAATGCCTCAGTAGCAAGGCCCAGCATAATGACCAGTGTGGGTGCTGTGCCTGTGTGCTTGCAGTCCATGGGAAAGGAGGGGGAATATGGGTTATGATATTTCTTTGAGTTAAAAACTGACCTCAGAGGTTCTGAGCAAGTCCCCACTGTGCCCATAACCAAAGGTCATCTGTATTTCCCACTGGTGGATCAGTGCAAGAGTTCCCCAAGGCTATACCAGGTTTGGTGGCCATGCACTTCCCTCTGAGTGACGCTCGTGGGGCTCCTCCTGCCCGCTCATCTCAGCAGCCAGATTGCAGCAGCAGTGACCTCCAGTCTCACAGACCAAACTTCAGTCATCTCCAGCCTTGGATATTGGCCATGAGAGGAAGAAGCTGTCAAATTATTGTTAAACTTCTTGGACACTGTATTAGACTTCACTGAGACTCATGTTAAGCCAACCAGCAGTATAAACACTTCATGGAAAAGAAACAGATGCTTCAGAGGTTTCTTTTAAAAGGACTGTTACAAGTGGTTTAAGGTCTAAAGCATGAGTCATAAATGGCAGTTGAGTTGTGCCTCGTTTCTTAAACTCTTTAAAATGCTTTCTTTTACAGGTGACATGGCTGTGTTGCTGTTTTGTCCTAGCAATACTGTACATCATTTGTTGTTTCACTATATTGTATCTATTCGAGGTATCACAATAAAAGCTTTCAATTGTTTTGTTGGGTTACCTGTTGGTTTTGTGCTGTCTTTTCTTGCTAATTGAGTTCTCAGGCTTTATCCTCTGGTAGGGCCAGAGACAGAAGACAGTGCTATTAGTTGCTCTTAAAAACTTGTAAATGGGTTGAATCTAATTTTTATGTGGTTTTAGGACTGCCACAAAGCATTTGAGGTTTTTTCCTTTCACAAATCTTTCCAAAATACAGACATTTGTGATGGTACTGTTAGAACTTTTGCCTATTTTGAGCCAATTGTGGGACCTCTGCACAGTGAGAGTCAGTCTGCACACCCCCCCAAAACTAATTTTGAGAGGAATTGAAGAAGTGTGGGTGTACTTTTTGTTGTCAGCTGTAGACCTGAGGAACACTGTGAGCACAGCACTCTGTCTGTTCATTCTGCTTTGGCTGGGAGGAACTCCTGTAGCTCCTCTCATCAGATTATTGGTCTTGTCATTGATATGATCCCTCTGGACTGCCTGAGGCTCAGAATGAAGTCATTCAGTGCACACTTACTCAGTATCTTCAATAATCCATCATTTTATCTCACAAAGGGATAGGGATGCTCTTCATGCAAGATCAAACATATTATTTCCATCTTGAGAAAATGGAAGATAGCCAGCTACACTTTCTCTTATTCACGTGCTGTCTTAGGGGCATGAAATAAGGATCTTTCCAGATCTGAAAAAACCCCAAACCCTAAGGATAAAATGGCATTTTATGTGAGGTGTATGGTCTTCATTGTATAAAAATTTAACTTCTGACAGGATATAATTGAAGTAATAAAGATTCAAGTAACTAGTATCTTTCAGATTTGAGATGTTCATAGTAACATCCCATTACATTTTGGACATTTTGGTGTATCGGAGGGACTATAAAAACACCAACTGCCAGCAACTGGGTTACCAGAGTAACTTTGGAAATGTGAACTCCAGTGTTCTGTCTTCCCAGCTGGAAAACACCAGGATATCTGACTTCCAGATAGACAAGGATGGGCAGGTGCCTCATGTAAAGCCTGAGAACCTTCCATTAGATGTCTTTTTGCCCCTGTTAAATTTAAATAACTGGGCAGTGGTGTAGTTTAGGGTTCTCCCCCTCACCTGTAGCACTGTGGCTGTGACTGGGGGACAGCAGTAGGTCGGTACTGCCACAGTCCAGGCAGCCTGAACCAGGAAACAGCCACAGCTAGAGCTGAGCTTATCCTCTGCACAGGGCTCCACTTGGGCCACTGAGCAACTGAGGTTCTTTCCACTTCCATCTCTGCCTCTGCTCCCTGCCCTTGGCTCTGCCCCAGATGGGTCCGAGCAGGCACCAAGCACCTGCGATGCTTCTGGCACTCACCTCCAGCAGGCACAGCAGCTGTGGATTAACTGAGGGTGGACAAAGTCGTTGCTGGCTGTGAAGCAGCTCTGCTGAGCCATGGCACTGATGAGCATTAACTGTTTCTCCTCTAGCAGAGGCTGAGCTGTTCTCAGGGTTTGACTCATTCATTTCTAATGTATTGCTGAATAAGACTTGAGCTGAGGAGCTGAGGTGCTCTGTGATCCTGGTAGCAGTTTAATCTATGCTAACCTGATTGCCTGAAGATTTTACTTAGTAAAGATCACTCTGGAAAGCAGACAGTACAAGTTTTTCATTGTTCAATGAATTAATGAGTAGATTTTTCATGGTCTGATTTCTGTATTTTAATAGTAAGCATATATTAACTTTCTTTCTTGCCCAAATAGACTTCAGGTGATTTCTATCTAGCTCAAGCAAAAACAATGGCAGGGCCAAACTAGCCCTTTATTCAAAATGGAGTTTGCATCCTGACATTAAAACATGTACGTGTGTGCGAAGTCCATTGTGGCATGGAATATCATGGCTCATCCTGTACCTGCAGGAAGGATTGTGAATGTTATTTAATTTTCAGAACATCTTTTTGACATGATTAGCTATGATCATCTGCTTTGTTTCACACCTGATGGAAGTTAAATTAGTTTTACAACATGAGCGAAATCTTCCAGTTTGGGACCTGGAGCTGATGACAGAGCAGCAGTGCTGTATTGGGCATCTGAAATGTTTTTCTTATGTTTCAAATGTTGTAGAGTTAAAACTCCAGTGGATTAAACTGCCTGATTATAGTAGAAGTTTTGGGATATTTTTAGCTGTTAGTTGAGTGGCATTAATAGCTGTGTTTGAATTGTGAGTCGAGGTATTTGTCCATTTAAAAGCAAAATCAAATAAGCTTTATTCTGCAGAAAAGATTATTCAAAATGTTTCAGTATGGGATCATATAAAACCACTCCCACAGAGGTGCAACACTAAAAGGAAAAAAAAACCAAACCCCAACTGCAGGAGCTCTGTGCATTGCCTGTGCAAACAAACTTTTTTCCAAAACTTTCTTTAAAAGCCCACTAGAAGTCCGGAACCTTGTGACAGGGAGCAGGGCTGCCAAGGGCCAGAGCAGCTTGTTTTGCAATTGGGCCCTGGGGAAATTGCTGCATCTTGGGGCTGGGTTGAAGCTGTAAAACACGTGCCTTTGAGGACTGGGGGGGGCTTTCCTAAACAAATGTATTTCCTAAACAAATATGAACAGATTCTCTGCCATGCGCAGGGGAAACCTGCTGATGTTATCACAGTGAACCTTCATTCTGTTAAACTGGAACTGCTGAACACCGTGAAACCACTCAGAGGGGCACGTGCTGAGTGCCAAAGGCATGTGGGGCACTGGGACAGGAGGGTGAGGATCGACCGCTGAGTGCTGCGAGGGTGGCTCTGCCTAGGAAGGAGCTGAATCGCTAAGGCTCTGACAGCCTGCCCTTCAGACCGAGCACAAGTGTAAATCCGTGGGAAAAGGTGACATTTTGTGACACTTCAGGCCCCTCCCAAAACTCTCCCTCTCCATGCCTTGAGTTAAATGGCAAATGACACTGCTTTTTGTGTGCCCTGCGGAGAAGGATGTGCCCCTGCCCGAACAGCCTGTGCTGGGCAGCGAGCGAAGCCTCCTGTGCACTGCCCGAGGTCAGGCTGGGCTGGCAACCCACAGCTCCCAGCAGCTGCTCGTTGGGGCAAGAGGCTGTTTCTGGCCATAATCTCCTTATAGATGAATTCGTCATCTGTTTCCCACTGATGGTCAAACAAGCACTATTGACTGGCTCGCATGCTCCACTTTGTTACCAAGTATAACTGATAAGACTGAAAATCTGCTTCTGCTTGTCCACTTATATTATCTTCCCTTCCTTTCTTCCTCTTTTATCTCCCTCCTTCCTCAATTCTCCACTTTTTTATGATACCCATAACAGTCCAAAGTCTGCAGAATTTTGCTTTTTTGTTGTTCCTCTTCCCCACAGAATGTGTTACCCAAGGGGCAGCAATAACGATTTGTGCTCAGGCATGAGGCGGGTATTTCACGGTGTTTGATGCAGTGCCGAACCAACCCGAGGGAGCCCCTGTGCTCCCACCCTGCCTGGCTGGGTGTGCAGCCCTGTGCTGGGAGCCGCATGGCCAGTACCTGAACGTCAAGGGCAGAGGACAAGGTGCTGCTCTTTGCTCCTAAACCATCACTGCTTTACTGATTAAGCTCCTGCAGCAAGTTTTAGGTCTAAATACAATTTCTTTGGCATGATAATCAACAGCAAATGAGCATGTATGAGCTGCAGACCCAGCAATGCTGTGCTTTACTGCCCCTACTCCTCCTGCTTCCAAGCTGATGAAGCAAATGGATTCTTTTTTTTTTAACTGTGCTTTTTTCTCTCCTTTATCCCTCTCTTCTGCAATGAAAAGTTTCTCATAGCATTGAGGCTGGAGACACAAATTAATGCTCTTTAATTACCTACTCATAATATACAAAACCAAAAGCTTTCTCATGTCATTCTTTCAATGTTTACTAAAATAGAGACCTTGCTCTGGCAGATCTGTCCTTTACTGGCCAAAACTCACGCTGAAGGTTAACAGCTCCCAAAGTTAATCATTATCTTGCCTTGTTTGCTCAGTGTTTCAGAGTTAAAACATGTAAATATGCCTCCCCCGTGTAATTGCTGTGGTCAGCCAGCGATGAGCTCTGCAGCAAACATAAACACAGCTATTAGCAGAGACAAATGTTTCTCCCTGGCCTGGCCTGGCCTCCCAGGGCTCCCAGAAGTGTCGGCTCCCCCAGGAACAGCCAGGATAAGGCTGTCCCGCTGGCGCTGGCGATTACACAGAGCCTGCTACGAAAACCCCCTCTCAAAATAGCCATTTCTAATCTCCCCTGAGGCCATTAATCAGGTTTCTAATCCAGCAAAGCTGTCCGTACTGTACAGGCTGTGATCCCCAGGCCTTTATTAAAAACCCCTCTTGGTCACAGCATTTACTGGGTCAGGGAACTGATTGTCAGGTTTGTCTGGGCAGGAATAGCTGCATGTATTTTGTGAGACAGATCTGTGAGAGTGGTTGATGCCAAGACCTGGCTGCACCTTACTTGTGAGTGCTGGACTTACCAAAGGCTCATCTGCATAGAAATACATCCCAACGTCAGCTCAAATTTGGTAATTTCTGAAGATTTAAGAGTAATCTCTGCTTTTCTGGAGACAAATGCAATACCTGGTCCTGTCTGATTGCTTTCAGATCAGAAAGGAATGTCCTGCAGACGTGTGACAGTCAAAACTTCCTGGGTAACTTCAGAAGAGCAGCGTTTTTGCCCACATATTGACTGAACTCCAGCCGGGGTAATTGCATGTGCCTCTTCTCCACCATTCCCCGGGTGATTCCATCGCGGAGGACCTGATGTGTTGCGGAGGTGGGGTGATGTGACTGATGTGTGCAGCCTCCACACGAGTATGCGACATTTGCAGCATTTACGGAGATCCCTCTGACACAAGGCGCTGTACAAATGCAAACCCATCGCTCACAAAGTCCTGCAGCATCCCGGGCACGGCTGAGCGCAGGCAGGGGCTGTTACCGAGGCAATGGGCTGCTAAATCTCCTCCTGCCACAGGAGCTCTAGAGGCTCCCTGCGGCCCACGGTGATATTTAGACACTGAGGCGCTGGCTGGCGTGATCCAGTTCCCACAGGGGCTCGGCTGGAGTATGCTGTGGGGTCGGTGGGGGCTGACCTGATACTCAGCAGTGTCTTGACTGCTCATGGAGGGGATGCTGCAGCTGAGCCCCACCCGGGGATTTGCCTTGGTGGTTCCTGGTCCATAGGACCGTGTCAGGCAGCTCAGTGTCCCTGCTCAGCTGGGAGAGGCTGCTGAGGGGCAGGTGGGCAGTGGGGAGCTCAGGCTGGTAGGCGGTGCTTTCTGTGCCCCCGGGCTTGTTACCCAAAGGCAAGTGAGCAGGGCAGATGTGGGGCTGGCATCATGATTCACCCCACATCATGGGTCCTGCTGGCTGAAATCCTGAGCAGGGTAGTCAAGAGAAGAGCCCCCACCTTGCTCAGCCACCCATCCTGGACTGAGCAGGCCCACGGGGGTGTGGAGCCAGCGTGTCCCAGTGCTGGATGCTGCCGGCACAGGGCAGTGACTCATTTTGCCACTCGGGACTCTGGGTGTGGATGTCTCACTCATGTCTGGCCTTGGCAGCAGCAGCTTCTCCTGCTCAAGGGCTTTTGCTCCTGCCCAGTACAGCACAGGATGGTGGCCAAGCACTCATGGTCCTGGTCTGCTGCTCTGTATCTGATCACATCAGCCCAAGAACCTGCATTAAAAGTACCTGTCTCATCCCTTGGTTTCCTAGAAATCCAGCAGCTGGCCTGGCAAGCAAGCAGACACCCAGCCCACAGGGCTGGTTAAATCAGCACAGCAGTGACCATTACGCAGAGGTTTGCATGACGAAGCATTTGCAGCTATGCCAGAGGGTGGGGGGAGTGTTTTTAATCTCTGCTTTTCCCATTTGCACTATGGATGCAAAACAGCCCTTTGAAACGGTGCAGTGGGACACAGCCTGCACATACTGGTGGGGTGTTGGAGCTGTGTCCAGCTGCTGGAGCCCAGGGGTTGCCTTGCCTGTGACCAGCAGTGCCTGGGCACAGCTCCCTGCCTGCTGAGCTCCTTGGCTGCTGAGCTCCTTGGCTGCCAGGCATTGCCCAGGGCAGCAGGCGATGGAGTCGGGAGCTCCTGCTGGAAACCAGCCTCAACCCAGGGACATGCACTGCTGAGCACTGCGCTAGGCCTGTTTGATGCTCAGGCTTGTGGCACTGAAAGGAAAAATTATTTCAGTGCAATGAACATAATCTGAGATGCAGCTGCAGCAATGGGACATGGGCAGCATGCCCAACTGTCCTTCTCAGGGGGTGGGAGCCCCCCAAGACTTTTTCCAGCCTTTTCCTGATCATGCAGCAGTGCTGCCCCTTGCCATTGATTTCTTTTGCATCTTTTGGCTTTTCTCTTTGTCCTTTTTTCCCCCTCTTCTCTGTCTTTTCTTTTTCTCTTTTTTCCTTCTTTTCTCCTTTCCTCTCTTCTCCTTGGCTCTTCCTTTCTGCTGTGCCACAATCAGGCAAAGCCTGACAGCCAGGAGCAGTTACTGGCTTTTTGAGCTGCTCATGTCCAGCAATACCATGGCCTGACTATGCTGGCTGGGATGTAATTCCTTCCTGGGGCAGGATTGGTGCTGGTGCCTGGGAGGGAGCCTGGCTGGTTCAAGACACAACATCTGAGCCCTCTGCCCACACAAGCTGTTGTTCTGGCTCCTGTTTGTGAGCATTAACATGCCATGGTTTTGCCGCTCCAAAATCCCAGTAGTTGTAACAAGAGCCAGGGCTTCACCCAATGCTGTCAGTGTGAAGGGCTTCATGGAAACTTCTCTGGTTTCTGCATGTCAGCTCTGAAAACCAAGCTCATCTCCTCTGAGCCAGGCAGCAGGTCCCACACTTGAATTCTGTCCGAGAGGCAAGGGCAGCAGCTGGGCTGTGCGAGGACCTCCTCCCATCACATCATGGATCAGTGAGATCTGCCCTGGGCACCAGCAGCAGTATCAGCAGAGATCGTAGTTACCCCTCTTCTGCATTTTTCCCCCTTTTCCTCTTTTTTTCCCACGTTTACATGAAGCTGAGCTACACAAATCTTTGATTCCCTCAGACACTGGATAGAGAAGTGAAAGTTGTTGCTGTTCTCCCAGGGAAGTCTCCCTATGGTCAGCACTGCCAGCTCCACCACTGCCTAAACCTGGTGGGAAATGCCTGTACTGCAGCCTGTTGGGATGTGGGGTGCTGGCAGGGACCTGCCTGTATGAAAGGAGGTTATGGGATGGATGCTGCACTTACTGGATGGGCAGGGATGGGGACCAGAGGACTGTCCCCCTGCTCCCCATCCCTCAGCACTCTGCCACCACCCCTGCACCACCCTCCAGTGGTGTCCTCTTGGTACGAGCTCTGAGTGGCTCTGGTTTGGCTCTGCTGTTGTTCCCTGTGGCCTTGTTGCTCTGTGGGATTGATTTTAAGGGAAATTGAAAGTGTGGTAGGGGTGTGGAGGCAGCAGAGCTGGGCCCTGGGCTGAATGAAGTTCAGGCTGGCAGCAATCCTTCGACACCGCAGCCGTGCCCTGCGAGCGGGGTGTGTGCGAACCTTCTCCCTTGGAAAAAACACATGGATGCTAAAAAAACCCAGCAGGCCAAGCTCTAGCAACGTGTAACTTGTTTTGTTACAGATTAACTGCTCCAATAGACTCCAGGCACACTGTGCCGAGCTGGATGTTTAACCTACTCTTGCCACTCTTTTTTTAAAGACAGGAACATTACAAATTTCATCTGTGCTTTGACGGGGAGGTCACAGTCTGCAAAGATGTTCACCTTGCCTCTGTGCAACTCCAGGCAGGGGGTCTGGAGCACGGGGTCCACTTTTAAGCACTCCAACCCCAGGGTTGTGGGACACAGCCTGGTGTGGGCCTGGAGAGCACCCTGCCCCCCAGACACGTGTGACGTCAGGAGCCAAGACCCTTCATCTCAATGCTGGGCAGAAATATCACTTATTGACTGATTCATTCTCCTCTGAGCATCTGCCATCTCCTAGCAGGGCTGCTGGAGGCCCCCTGCCCCCCACCAAAGGCCCTTTGCCAGGCCCAGTGGTGCCCCGGGTGGTTTCCTTTCTGGAAAGGGTTCAGGTGCCGCCCAGAGCACGGGAGGGTTTTGCTGACCCCGCAGCCGGTAATCTTACTTCTGGATTTGAGACACCTCTTGGCCCTGTTCCCCGCTCCTCTGTCCCCAGGACAGGCTGTAATCATCTCTTGGCAGGACAGCCCTGACCTGAGCACTCTGGCTCCCAGCAGATTTCCCCAGCCTTGCCAAGTGTTTGCAAAAATACCCAGTGATTTATTCTTGACAGCTCAGCTGGACAGAGAAAACACCACATTGCTCTTTACATCTATTCTTAATTTTGTTGTTTTTCCTTAAAACAGAGGTTGCCAATAATAATACAGCAGGAACAGCTCCTGGCCCCAAACCCAACAGTTTTCTACCCTTTTTTGTGGCAAGTGCCAGCCTGGTTTCTTGCCAGCCCAGTGTCTGCTGACAGTGTCCAGCTGCAACGCGGGTGGGATTAGCGATAGTGTGGGCGAGCCAAGCTCCCTCAGCCCCGGATTGCGATGGAAATGGTGGGTGACACTCAGCCCTTTGCTGCCACTTACAGTCACTGGGAGGTGACAGCTGACACCCCCCCACACCTCAAATAGCTGGCCATGGAAATACGGCCAGATGCAACGGAAAACCAACAGAGACAGACAAGGGAGGGAGCACCGACTACGCCCCTGCAAGACCAGACCTGGGAAAAGCCTCATTGTGATGGGCAGAGGAGAAACCAGGAATATTTACTTAGTCCTGGCAAGGTGGGGTGTATGGTGTTATGGTTTCCTTGTCTGCACTGGGAGTGGGGCTGGCAAGGGAGCCGAGCTCTGCGTCCCACCCCACAGACCTGGCTGGGATAAGCACACTGTTTGCCTGGGAGGGGGAAATACATCAGTGTCTCAAAATGTGACCTTCCAGGTTATTCACTATGTAAATATATGCTCTTAACTAATCAAAGCTGTAAAAGTCAGTTGATGTCTTCCTTGTGTCCCTGCCTGCCTCCTCTCAGAGCTCCACAAGGTCTGCAGCCACAAACATGATGAAAAATGTGCTTATTCAGCTGAGATCCTGGGAGCACTGGGGACCAGGAGACAGCCCAGGACTGACAGATACGGAGCACGATGGAGAAAGCAGGATTATTGCCTGGGGTGAGGCTGGCATTGCCCAAATCAGGACAGGGAAAGTCCAGTGATGCTCCCACTAGCTGGAATGCTGCAGGACCTGGACATGATGCCTCCCATTGCTGGACAAAGAAAAGCTGCTTCCCTGTGACTGTTGGAGATTGGGAATCCTGTTCACTGTCAGCCCCTTTCCCAAGCATCCCTGCCTCCCACCTGCCCTTCCTAGGGGTGGCCATGGGGCTTGACCACCATTTCCATGTTTCCAGGGAAGAGACAAGAGCTGACCCCAGCATCCCAGCACTGGGATAGCCGAGCCCTCCTCCTCCTGCAAGCCCTGGGCTCTCCTTCCCTGCCGCCTCCTGCCGCGGCCTGGCACACAAACCCAGCTGCAGACCCAGGCTGTGAAACAGCTAAATACTGGGAATCTGGGCGGCTGCCAGGGACTTTGATCCCCAGCCACAAAACCTCCTCCACGAGCTGCCTTCTCTTGTGAAATAACCTCCTGGGGAGGCTGAGCTGGCGTGTGCTGCCCCTGAGACCTTTGCAGCCCCAAAAAGGGGTTTGTCTGGTCAACAGCCTCATCCTGCAGTGATGCAGTTCCAGTGCCAGTGGCGGAGCTGGGCAGATGTGTATGGCATCAAATGCATTTACCTTGGACTGCTCCCAAGCACTGCTGCACTTCTCCCTGGTACATCTGCACATTCCAGCCCTAGCAAGGCCAGCTGAAAATCTTCCCAGCTGGGAAACCCCAGGCAGAGGTGGGGTTTGTGCCTGCTCTGGCACACAGCCCATTCTCCCAGAGGTGCCCAGCAGGGCACGACAGGCAGCACTGTGGGGCACTGGGATCCTGATCCTGCCTGCAGCAGGGCTGAGGGTGCAGCACTGCAGGCTGGGTGGCTGGTACAGTTATCAGAGGCGGATGATAGTTACTGCCTTAAACTTTTTTTTAACGTTTCTAAAATTGTTTTAAAATTTTTTTTTCTTCCCAGGGGTGGTCAGCAGCCACAGTCCACCCTGGCTCATGGTGGGCAATGCTGAGCATCTGGGTACAAACCTTGAGCTGTGCTGGACATGCAACCTCAGCCCGGCTGGGTGTGACAGGGCCACAGGTGCCCTCTGCTAAAGGGCTCACTGAGCCACTGATGAACAATTTTTTTCCCCATTTTTGCTGTCTCTATTCCAATGCCAGCATCATCCAGCATGCTGGTGGAGAGGGGCCTTTTACATTGTTTAAAGGCAAGCATGGGAAATAGGGGGATTTTTTAGTGAATGCCAGACTGCAGCTTGATCAAATCGAGGCAAAACAGGGTCTGCACAAATAGGAATGCTTAAAAAGATGGCAGAAGAACATCTGGGGCTTCTCATACCAGAAAGCCTCCTATGCAGCAAATAAACCCTGGTCCAAATGCTGCCAGATGCTGATGGTCTCCCCTGAGCTGCTGCTGCAAACATCCCAGACTGCCAGGTGGACACTGGCCATGTGGTCACAGCCAGCCCTGCTGTGAGCTGCTTTTATTTCACTATTCTGTAGTTAAACCCAGATTTTCCCTGTTCTTGCTTATCACTTTTATGAGCATTTCTGCTGCTTTATTTCTAACCACAGCCTTATCTCTCACACCCATGGACACAACATGTCCATGAGAAACCTCTGTTTTTTGTCCTTGGACTGTGCCTCAATCTGCCACCATGTCCTGACCATCCCTTGGCTCTGAGAAGGTCAGGCTATCAGCCTTTAACATCACTCCAGTGTCGCCCAGCTGTGTCTCCCCAAGCCCAGCAATAACTTGGAGCATTTTCCTGCTCTGCCAAGTGACCTGAGTGACTCCCAGCGCCCTCCTCCTGGTCTCCCTGCAGCTGGACTCCAGCACACGCACCCTTGGTCACACCTGGATTTATGATTTTGCAGTCCTCAGCTGACACCCTCCAGGTCAAGTGCTTCACCTGCAGCACCCTCCTGGGTCTCCCAGTGTTTCAGGAGCCTCTGGCTGCTGCAGCTCCTGGAGCTGCCTGGGACCAAGGGCAACTCAGTGTGTTGGTGCTGAGCAGTGCAGATCACTGCAGTGCTGGGGCTGCTGCTGCCAGCCCCTGTGGTGCAGCCATGGCTCAGCAGCGTGGGAGAATTTCCTTTCTTTATGAGCCAGAGTGCTGTACTTTCCTGCACCCCCCACGAGGTTCCCATGGATCAGGGTGAAATCAGGGTTTGGCTCCATGTCAGCCCTCGCAGAGTGCCTGGGAGTGAGACAGGCCCGGTTCTGGTCCCAGTGGAGGGGATGGAGGCAGCAGCAGCAGCGCCAGTTCACCCTCCTGCCAGACCAACCAGGGCCACAGCACCTGGCAGCTCCACAGAGCTGGGCATGGACATGGCACCCAACATTTTCTCCAGAGAATGGAACTTTTTTTAACCTCTCAAAATTAAAAAAAAAAAAAAAAATCCTAACCCCAAACAGTTTTTTAAGGAAAACAAAAGATTAGAAATACTGTAAGTAGTGGAGACAAAACACCAAAAATAGCATCCAAAGTTTCCTCTGCGCACTCTCCCTGCAGGCAGCCTGCACTATATTTGTCTTCACTTGCCATTTCTGCTGCAATCAATTTGCAATTGCTGCTGGCGAGGAACCCATCTATTAAAAGCTCGGCTGAGATGTGTGGTGAAGATGTCTCCAATAAAAAAATCTGGCCATTCACTAAAAAAAAAACACCAAAAAAACCCAGTGTCCTTCTCTGCAGACCTTCCTGTTCCCAACAAAATCCACTAAAACCAACCTTGGCTGTGTTGTCTGGGCTTGGGAGCAGCTGTGGAAGCCCAGTGTGGGTTTCCTTCCACGTAGGGAGGTATTTGCTCTGCAGCTGCTCCAAGGCTTGGAAGCACTTGGTGTTTGCTGCCTGTTGTGCCTTATCTCTGCAATTTGCTGCAGGCCACCCTGGGGAAGCAGATTCCTCCCGGGTCAATTGCTTTTATCACAAAAACAAATGTTTTCTATCATCCCTTTCATCCCGGGATGAAAGTGCAGCGAGGAATCACACGCCTGCCTTGGTGGGCCGTGCTGCCGGGAGCTCCTCTCCCCCCACAGAAATGTGGAAGGAGGAACAGGGAAGGCAGACAGGAGCCTGGAGTGATTCCCGCCTTTGCCTAAAAAAAAATAACCCCACAGGACTCCCTGGGGACACATGGCTCTGCCCCCAGGTTCCTGCCCCAAAAGCATCACGGCCAGTGCTGACACCCAACTGGTTTCTCCCAGAGCCAGGCACTGGCTGGGGGTCCATCTGACCCCCTCCACTCGTGAAGGGGACACTGAGGGAGGCAGGAGGGCTGCTTGAGGAGGCCAAAGGCTCAGAGCCTGAGTAGCCAAACACAACAGTGGCTGCAGGGGGATACAATTGCTGCCTATAAATAGCGCTGGGAAGCAAACATTAGGGAGGCAAAAAAGCTATTCAGGCTAAAGGACAATGTTGGCACTAAAGCAAATAGATATAATTAGCCATTAATAAATGAAGGCCAAAGATTAGGGAAAGTATCTAATATCAAAGAAGTGAGAGCTGGGAAGGCTTTCCAGGGGGAAGGGCAGAGGAGACCTTGACCAGCGTTTAAAACAGGCTGTGGCTATTTTTTAAAAGCCATTAAGTTATGAGCTGTCAAACCCAGCCTGCTGTGATTGCTGATGAGCCTTTTTTTCTGTATAAAAGGGAAGATTTGGCCTCTTTGTGACGTCAGGAATGGTAGAGCGACCTAGGAAACTGCCCTGATCCCCACTCCGCTTCCTCCTCCCTTGGGCAGATTGATCAATCCCAGCCCCTCCTGGAGCCCTCTGCGCCTTCTCTGCCCCTTCTCAGCCCTTCTTCAAACCAGCCTGGAGAGATGCTTTAATCCCTGAAAGCTCCACAGCAGTGTTGGAGGGGGCAGGTGCTGGCCTGTGCCATGGGCTTGCCCCAGCCTGGGGATGTGGGGCTGGGGAGGGTTTTTCTCACCACAGTTGAGGCATCGTGCTGGTGGCAGCAGCAGCTCCTGCCAGCATGTCCTGCAGTGGCCAGCACAGGGCTGCCATGACTGATGAGACAGGTGGATGCAGGGACTGGTGCCTGTGGGACACCTGCCTGGTGCCCACACCAGCCCTTCACACTGGCCCCCGTGCCACAAGTCCTGTCCCTGCACTGTTCCCCTGGAAAACTCCAGACTGGACACCTGCATGGTGCCTCCATGGGCGCTCCAACATCCCTGGCCATTGCGGCAGAGCCATAGTTAGGACGTTCAGGGGTTGCTCTGTGTTGCCCAGCACAAACCTGAGGAAGACATAGCTCACCAGTGATGAGTGAGGGCCCCTGTAACCTGAGACAGCCACTGCCAGCTGCTGCCATGGCTTTGCTTTACTTGCAGCCAGGGAAACTGCAGTCGTCTTCCCTTGAAGCCTTTGCAGGGAATCAGGTGCCTTTTCGGGAATACACATTTTAGGCAAGGAGCCATTATTGGCTGAGTGCAAATTGTATTGTCTTTGCTGTATGAGCAGGGGGGTGATACAGTTGTGACGTGGCTGGCCTTGACACACACTTTAACTTCACCGACTCCTGCAGCAGCATCGTGCACTGTCCCTCGTGGGGCTGCCAGCTGCCAAACGCCACCAGCCCTGCGCAGCCACGGAGCCCGACCCTATGGTGCTCTGTGTGGAGCAGCTCCAGCCGTGTCCGTGCTGTGGGCAAGAACGGAGGGGCTGCTCCTGCCCTGGAGCTCACCCAGCTACCGTGCTGGGCCGGGTGCAGGCAGCAGTGCAGGGAGCAGCCAGTGCCTGTGTGTCTGTACGGGTACGGTGGTGACAGAGATGGTTCCTCCTCGGTTGCTATTTCCAGAGGATGAAGTCACCGGGCTGCAGTGCCTGAGCTCCCTGGAGGCTGAGTCAGTGCCGGCCCTGCCGAGGCTCCGTGCGCAGCCGCCCCTCCACAGCAGCCCCTCATGGTCGGTGCCTCAGGGCTTCAGGCTTTGAAGCAAAATGGCGTCAGGCCACCAGCCCCACACGGCTTCACCCCTGGCCTCAGCTCTCCCGCCATCGGCCCCCCTCCACCAGCTCTGTCCCAAACAGCTGCGTGAGCCTTCAGTGGGAACGTCCCTCCCGGAGTCATGGCTCTGGCCCCTTCCCCACAGTCCCAGCACAGGCTGGTTAAATCCTCCACAAGGCTGGGATAACAAATACACTTCCCAAAGAAAGAGAGGAAGTGAGAGCTCCCCGGCCGCGCCGCCGTGGTGTAACCCGGCCGGGCCCGGCGCTGCCGCGTCTTCCTGTGCAGTCTAAGGGCGTTTGTTTGCCTCCTCCAAAGCAAACAGTGTGTGGAAACTTGGGGGGTGTTTTGGCAAATCCCCTCCTCTTGCTTATAAAAGATGCTTCCTATGTCAGGTTTCCGACATCCTGTTCCTTCCAAACGTTGCTGGCGATGGGTGGCAGGGGGATCCCAGAAATATTTGATACTTAGAACCCAGTGTTTTTTTCCGCCAGCTGCTCCCTCCACCTGCAGGGTGGCCATGGCCATGCCTGTGACTACCAACAGCCGAGGGGACTCACAGCCCATGCTGGGCTCAGCTGTGTCTTGAAAGGGGCTGGAGGGAAAAGCAGGATTTTCTTGGAGACCTTCAAACACAGTTTGACTTCTCACAGTTCGTGGCCCCATGTGAGATGGGTACCAACCACCATGATCAACCACATGATGCTGAAGCAGAGCAACTGGTAGCCTGAACTCCTGGGCTGCAGCCATTCAAACCAGCAGGAAACAGGCAAAATTAAACGGAACAATAGTATTTTTGGCTTTTTCTCTTGGTAAATATAGTAACAGAGTTGCAGCTACATGGCTTGAAAAACTGTTTAATCTGTGCTGTTTCCCACACAGACAATACTTTGCTCCTTGAGGGGCCAGGCTGAATTCATGCCAGAAAAAGTAGAGGTGAAGAGCTGAGTCCCCCATAAGCCCCCTCTTTGTGTATGGAAACAATTGGACCTGGCTGCCAGCCCCACCACACACCACTGCCTTCTCAAGGGTGTTTTGTGCTTTTGCTCTCTGCAATGGTGCCAGATCTCAGGAAACAATGAATTCACTGGTCACCCAGTGCCTTTCAGCAGAGCAACTCAGGTATGGAGCAGTGCAAAGTACGAGAGGGCTGGTGTTATTCTAGTCAAGGCCAAACAAAAGCTTCTTCAGCCCCTGGTTAAAATCCTACTTTTTCTCTCTAAGCACATTTACTGGAAAAGTGTGAAAGAACATAAAAATGTGCTTACAAACAGCACAATGGTTCCCAGGAGTGAGTTCCTGTAGTAAGGCTGCACAGTTTCTGCTGATCCCTCTGGCCATAGCAGGAGCTGGTCAGGTATTCCCTTAACATACCATCTTTGCTGGAGAACCAAGTGATAAAAGGGGAAAAAAAAGGTTTCAGTACAGCCTCCTTCCTGCCCTTTCCTGGCTCAGGTAGTGGAAACTGCAAGTCACCCTGCGAAGAGCCAGGTTTTGGAAAAATGAGGGATATAGCACACTGGCCCGCTCTCTGTGCCACTGCCATCTTTCAGAGAAGAGCTTGTGTCACGCTGGCCCTGTGGATTCCAATGACCAGAAGGGAAGGTGAAATTAAAAGGAAATTGACTTGAATACACAGAATTATAAGTGTGGGAGAGAGCAGAGGTGGGGCTCTGCAGGACAAAACTCCACTGTAGGGTCTGGCTGTGGTGGAACAGTGACAGTGTTGGCCCTGCAGAGCTCTTGCAAAGCCCAGTCTGGCTGCTGACTCAGCACTGGGCACGGGCCAAACCCCTGGGCCAGTGCAGGACCTGGGGATGGGCCAGTGTCAGTGTCCCCCAGCCTGGGAGCACCAGCAGGGCAGCAGCTGGGAGCACCAGCAGGCCAGAGAGCTGGATCCAGGTCCAGAGGTGAACCATGGCTGGAGAGCTTCACCCCTGCTTGGAGCAAAACTGAAAGGGTCATGCTCAGCCCTTCCTAGAAGCCAGGAAATTGTTCTTTCTTTTGTCTCCAATGTTATGGTGGGAAATGGTGAGGAAAGGGGTGCAAAGACAGTGCTTGGAAGGGCAGCAGTCCCTCTGCACTGTGCACAGCAGTGGTCCTTCAGGGACTGCAGTGAGCTCTGCCAAAAAGCGGGAACAGAAAGGGAAAGTGGGCAGTTATCTCTAGAGCGTGCTGCCACAACAGGAAACTGCCCCTCAGATCAATCTGCAGCAAGGACTTGCTGAAATGGGAGCCCTTGCCACACCTCTGCCGCCTTCCTTGTAATCAAAAGCTCCTTTCTTTCATAATAGTCTCCATTTTAATCTAGTACAAAACTAGCATTTTATCCTTATGGATTCATAAAATTGCCTATCCCAGCTCTAGCAATGCTGTGAACTTGACTACTCAAAAGTGTGCTAAAGTATGAGTTAGGTAAAGGGGATCAGTAACAACCTGTCCCAAAAGGGCCAGCACAGGAGAAACAAGAGGTTCCAATAAGACAGAAGAAAGTACTTTAGGAAAGTACCATCAAATCCCCCGTTCCAGTAATCAAACATGTTATTTCAAACTTAGACGTCTGCAAAACAAACTCCCCCTATTATACTTTCAAATTAGTTTAAACTTCCTATGATTTAGCAAAGATGTAATCATATCCGCAGAGAACCCAGAATTCCATATGGGCATCTTAAAAAGCAGGAATTAATCATTTCCTTGTACAACAATCAACTTTGCAATGCTGTGATCTTGGTAATAACAGTCAAACAGTCAAAGTCAAGCACTCAAAAGAAAATAAAAACATTTAATGCAAAATATTTTCCAAAAGTTTTTACAGCAATTTCCTATAAATGGAGTATTTTCTTAAAGAATGAAACCACCAATACAAATATATTGTTCCAAAGGGGATTACAAAACTTTCTCCTCAGCCACACAGGAGGTAGGGAGGGCATTTCTCTTATCTGAAAACACCTAAGATGAGCTGAAAAGTGATATTCAGGATCTAGCCTGCTACGTCTAAGTGACGGTACCACACAGATGCTTTGGAATTAAAACTTCACAGGCTGATATATCTTTACCCCATAAGGCCTTTATTAAGATTCCTAATAATTTGTGGGTATGTAATGGAAATATCTGGGATGCCTGTCAGCTATATTATGTGGTTTTTCCTAATGATGGGAAGCCTGACTGCATGTTTTACCCTGCAAGGACCAGGCTTTAGGGACAGGTATTAAAAAAACAAACAAGAGCTGTTTCTATTCCTGCTCAGTTGCTCAAGGCTGTAGTTTCTGGGACCTGAGGGCAGGTGTGAACTGGTGCATCCTCGCACCTCTGGCTGTCCAGTGGCTCAGGGAAGGGCAGACACTGGGAGGAGTAAGTGGTGCAGCTGCCCCAGGCACCCCAGGCAGACTCGCAGCTTCCCAGGCTGTTGGAGGCTTTAACAGGTACAGAGAGGGCTCGTTTTGGAGTGAGTGAGACCCTTCAGAGACTGACAGCAGTGAGTCCAGACAGGATCCTGGCAAAGAGGAGACAAAATTGCTCCTTGTTGAGAACCAGCAGGAGGCAGCTGGAAGGTAAGGGCAGGACAGGCTGGAGCCCCTCCACAGAGCTCTCCAGCAGCACAGGAGATTTCCAGCACATGAATTCATTCCCTGGCTTGGCACACTTGGCTGGTCTGGAAATGATTACCTGTAAAAGGAGCTCTTTCACCACCGTAGCTGTTCACTGCAGCAGTGTCCTGCAAAGCTGGGCTCTGCCTGGTCTGCTGCCAGGCACACAGAGGAGGCTCCAGCTGATCCCCAGGGAGCTGGGCTGCCTGCTCCCTGCTTTGCAAAACAACAACAAAACAGCCTTCGAGGAAGATGCAGTGGGGGAATGTGCTCTCTAGAAAACAAAGCCACATTAACCAGCCTCAACAAAGCAGCAGTTTTCTCTGCCAGTGGAAGGGCAGGCCGGTGCCTTCCCTCCCCAGGACAGACTGTCTTTTGGGCTCTCTGGGACCACGTGGGAGGCTCCTATTTGCGCTGTGCTTCCCCAGTGCTGGGCTCCCCATGCTGCTACCAGGAGCTGAAGTCCCCGAAGCCTGTGCTCTTCTTCTCTTTCTTCACAGCTGTGCTGGTTGAGGGCCCGTCATCCTCCACGCTGCGCTTCCTGCAGCCAGAATGAAAACAGCTCTCAGGGAGTCTTTACTGCCAGTGGGACCAGGGCAGCTTGGGTGCCTGTTCTGCCTGTTCTCTCCCAGCACCAGCTGTACTGGAGCCAGCCCATCCCTTGTCAACTCGACAGGAGTGCAAGCTCTATGCCAGCATGGGGACTGCAGGGGGTTGGGGATAGAGGCCTTTGGCATGCCCAAAAAGAGGGAGAATGAGTCCATGGGAATGGTTTGGACCAGGCTTTGAACCCTCCCAGGAATGTGTTCAAAGCACAGTAAGTTCTCCAGGCCAGAGCTGAAAATTTTACATCTGTACCTTTTTAGCATGGTCACGAAAACATGAGCCATGAGTTCTCTGCACACCTTCTCACCTGCACTTGTGGCAGAAAAAAGAATTTATGGGGAATTAGGTATAAAGCAGCTGGGAGAGCCTTTCAGACCCTTTCCTGTTTCTTGAGCCCAGCCTGTTGCAGTTGCTGCTGCTATTACCAATCTCTCTTGAGTAGAGCTTGCAACCCCAGGGAACGCTGTGCAGCCAGCTCACGTGCTGTGGTTTTATTGTCAGATATCAGTAGCTGATAGGGAGAACACAGAACCCTAAAGCTGCCAGAGCAGGCTGCAGTGACTGAAGGTCCTTTCTCTACTACCTGGTCTTTTCCACAGAGCCACAAACTGCTGGATTTCCTCTGTAAATAAGAGTGCAACGTGTCAGCAGTTTTAAGCTGTATGTATTTATGTATTTTAAGGGACAAGCAATATTCTGCAACTGAAAAATTTTACTGACACACTAAACTGACCTATCTGAGCTAACATATTTCTGTTCTCACACTTATGCCAATGCCTGTAAGTCACAGAGGCACACACAAGCTGATTGAATGGCTGCCCAGATCTGTGTATACATAAATACAGGCCTTTATGTAGCAGACAGACAACAGCATTTTTGCAAATGCTTTTAGAGAAGTCTGCTAAAAATCAAGTGGAAGGCATTTATTTTAATTTTTCCAAAACACATGCTAAGCTGCTGCTCAGACAGGATTCTGTGCCATCCTTAGGAAAAAAAGCAGTGCTGCCTATCCTGACAATGGTACAAAGGGTGTCTGGGAGAGGGTGCTTTAGGATAAGCCAGTCCAACTAGCCAGGTACCCTGGAGCTACCCAGCTGGCCTGTGCTCCCACAGCAAGCCTGGGAACCTGCTCCCCTTTCCAGCCATTTCAGCTGCGCTGGTACAGCTGTTTGTGTGGCTGAACAGGGAACCAGAGCAGCAAACTGACAGGGGCCTGGGGCAGCTACATTGTGCAGGGCAGAAGTTGCTAAAAGAGAAACATCTGTGGGACCATGGCCTTCAGAAATAGCTGCAGAAAAGGAAGACAATAAAATATGGTCTGGGAAGTGACACAGTACAGTTCCTCAGACTTCTGAGTTCTGGAAATGTATCTACAGTTCTGAAGTCAGCAAACACTTTTAAAGACCAACTTGGTCATGTTCAAGGGCTAAAAGAGAAGCTCAGTTAACGTGTGACCTTGAAAAACAACAGGAGCAAAGTAAACTCTTGACTGTTAGGACTACATGAGGGTGTCTTTGCTAGCCCAAACCAAACATCTGAGCAATGGCACTGGCCAGGGCCAGCATCCAGCAGGAAAGGCACCTAAAATATTCAGCAAAAATCAGATGGACAGAGAACTCACGCTGCAGCCATGTTGATGTATTTTCCAATCCCCTGCCGGTAAGTTTTAGGAGTCTGAACCTCTTTCTTTGGTGGGACTACCTCAGCCTTTATTTTGGCTGCTTCTTCTTCCTCCTGGAACTTCTCTCTTTCAGCAGCGACCTGTGGGAAGCAAAGGGTGCAATCTGTTGCAAGAGATAGTGCAGAATAAGGAGAAAATGTCTACGATTCTTTGAAGCTTTAAAGCACTCTAAACCGGCAATCAGCACTGCTGAGATTACAGGGCAGGCTTTATGAGACAGCCCTCAAGGGCCACTACAAACAGACTGTCTGCAGCCATTACAGCAAGACTCCTTTCTTCTCACCTGCAGCTACCCACAGCTACTGGGAGCATTTGAAAGGAAACCATCAGAAGCGTGATGGACTGGGAGCTGTGCTAGACTCAGTTACAAGAGTAACTCTCCACTGAAAGAGCGACCGGGATCCTGGCAAAAAGTCAATGTTGAATGGCAGCTGCTTAATCTTAGCTGGCAACCAGATAGGCCAGGAGGCTGCCCATGTGCAAAGAACAGGCATTAAGTGGCAAAGTTCTTTACAGAAGAGCTCTGGCCTTTCAAAAAAAGCCTCAACCAACCAACCAATCAACCTCACCTGTGCATCTGCCTCTTCATAGGGATCAACAAAAACAGTAGTTGTCTCAATTCTTATTTCCTCCTGGAAGCAGAAGAGAAGAACAGTAATTCCATCTGCTGATTAAGTTGTGCCATCTCCCCCTACTTTTTGCGGGGTATGCCCAGCCCCTGCCCTGGAGGGATCTCTGCTGAGATAAGAGATTTCGCAATTGCCCAGCAGGACTCCCTGGAAAGGAAACCACTTCTTTGGTCACAGCGAGAAAAGACAGACCCACAATCCTTTAGGAGACCCTGTGCAGATCCTTTGTGACCCATTGGTCTTTACCCATCCCAGATCCTCTGTAACCCATTGGTCCTTTACTGATCCCCTGTATCCCTATAAAAGCAAGCCCTCTGGCCCCTGTGGCTCAGAGAGAGTTCTCGTCCCTGGCTCTCCCCTTTGCCAGAGGGGACCAGCAATAAAGCTGCCTCTGTGTGGAACCAGCCACACGAGCCTCTCGTCTCTCTCTCTGGTCTGGCTTGGCCTGGAGGCTGCCCTGCAGAGCTGAGCTGGAATCACGAGCTGACAATCACTGCTGACAGTCTCTGCAGGGGCCCTCCTGCCAGCAGCTGAGGGAAGACACCGGACCTTGGGAAGGCGATTCCTTTTGGGACCATCTCCCCAGACCGGTCACCTCTTCCTGGGTCAGAGCTACTGACCCCCATCACCAGCTGTAATAGTTTTTGTTTCAAGAAGTGTCAGCAGAGTGACCAGCACTGCCATGTGATGCCATTGCCCCCAGTGCTTCACGCGTACCTTGGGACGATCTGTTTTTGGGTCACTTTCCACATTCTCCATAGCAGTCAGAGTCTCAAAGCCACCAACCACCCTAGAAGAGGAAGGTCATGTTATGCAGTTGTCACAACATACTCAAAATATTCCCACACCCTTACCTTAAATATATCTGATTTATGCCCATTACTCTAGCAGATTTTTAAATCATCATGTTTGGGGAGAGGGGAATCAGCAACTGTGTTAGGAAGACCTAAGATAATGCCATTCAGTGTGGAAGATAAAAACTTTTTCCTCAAATATGGGGTTTGAATTTAAAATTAAACAGAACATGGAAAAGTCAAACAGAGGCAAAGCAAAGCCCAAAACCTGGGAGCCACACAAACCAGCCAGATGAAGAACAAGTATTTTTTTTTCTTTTGTTTTTAAACTGTATATGAAACCTAAGAGGGATATATCAGGAAGAGAATGGTAACTACAGTTACAGTTACCAGCAGTACAGGAGAGCAGTGGCAAAGCTGTCTGCACTAACAACAGTAACACAGAAAGCACAGGATTCCTCCAGAAGGACATCATGACTGAGCTTGTGAGGGCTCTGCAAAGGCAGCAGAACATCAAGTCACAGCCACAGGGTAAGGCCAGGACAGTTCTCAAAGCAGTTTTCACCTAGGAGGGCCTTAGATCCCTGGGTTCTCACTTTTCAAGTCAACATATCCAAACACTTGCTTGAAAATGTTTAAGGCTGAAGGCTTTCTGGACTGTTGCATGTTTATTTTCAAAAAAAGTGTGGAACAATGGGAACATTCTAGAAAAGCATATTTAGAAAGGATAAATGGGGAAACCCAGATAATTATAATCCTGTCATCCTGTCATCTGTCCCAACAAAATAATGGAATAGCAGGGACAGGACATGATTAAGAAAGAAAGGAAATAGGTAACAGCAATCAACAAGGTTTTGTGGAAAACAGTGTCTGTCAAACAACCTTCTATCTTTGAGACAACAGATGTGGTTAGCAGGGATAACAGTGTCCATGGAACAGACTTCTGGAAGGCGGCAGATATTTTGATTGAGGAACCAGAATGATATAAAGTGAATACAGCACACATTAAATAAAAAATTGGTTGACAGGTGTCAAAATCTAATTTTAAACAGGAACCACTGAGTCAGTGTGTTTTCAGAGGGGTCCTGCTGGGAGCAGCTCTTGGTCCCAGGGTATTTAACACTTTTATGCACATCATCATCCACAATTAAATTTGAAAACAGCTATTCTTAGAAGAGCAGTAAATAAAGAGGAAGACAGGCTGTTGATGCCGAGTGATCTAAATCTATTACCAAAGCAGGCTGTAGCTGGACAATATCTGTTTTAATAGAGCCAAGCCACATGGCCAGGAACCAAAAATACAGCCCATATTAATGGCTATGGGACAATGAGAAGCAGCTGTAGTTCTCAAAAACACTGCTCCAGGAGCCAGGGGAGTTTGGGGCCAGGAGATCAGCAGCAAGGGCAGGAACTGGCCACTGAGGAGTCCAGGGCTGCCCATGGGACAGGGCTAGCTGAGAGCCAGCAATCCCCCAGCTTTCACGGGGGCAAAACTGTTCTGAAGCCTGATTGTTACGGGGACAACAGCACCAGCACGAGTAGGCTGCCAAGGGATGGGCAGATGAAATGGGGGAAAATCAAATTAAATGAAACTGGTGGGGAAAAAAGATACCAAACTGGTGGAATATGGGGAGCATTTTATCACCTAACTCTGCTTTCATATAAAGAAATAAGCAGTGCCTCGACCAAAACACACATGGTATTCACAGTCACATTTATACATTTTATACACTCATATCAGGGTATTTCCATCTCAAAGGCATCTGTCAGTCCCACCATGGCAGTGTCTGCCCGGCCAGCACCAGAAGAGGCCTCTGATGCTCACCTGCCATGGTCTCAGCTGATCCAATGGAGAAACACACCTTCTACACCACTCCCCAGTGCCCTCACTGCCACCCCATGCGCTGGGGCAGGCTGTAACCACAACCAGAAGGACAGACCCCATCACAGAGAAGGAACTGAGACAGAGAGGGTGTTCTCAGCACCTGCCCCAGCACAGCTGTGCTTGCTCATGTGTCAGTGATGCTCCAAACTTTATTCCCCAAGGGCCTGCTGCCATTCTGTAATCAGGCTGTGACTTCTGGGTGCAATTAAAACCCATGGACGTAGGCTAGAACAGCCTCAGTCATTTGTGACTGGAGGGAGCAGACTGGGGGAGGCTGCACAGGGCTTGAAGACTCTGTATGAACTTTGGAAAGTTCGTAACAAAAATTCAATTTTAAAATCTCTCTTCAGGCCAGTATCAGACTCACTTATAATACTGGTGATTAACACCCAGCCCAAGATATATTCACTGTATTTTAACTGCCCCAAAGGAAACTTCTGATTTAATATCAGAGGATTTTTTAGCCAACAGCTCACTCATTATCTGATTGTATGTTTTCATTTAATTAGGTTTCTAATAATTTGAAATGGCCAGATCAGCTGTGCACTGGCAATCTCATCTGAGTAATCCCTTAGCCCATAGCTAGACCTCCCACAATATTAGCCCTAATGCATTTCACTGATGTTACCAGATCTTCAGTTGCTCTGCTAATTTAACTTTATTGGTAATATTTTGTCACTTGTACATTTTGAAAGGCTATGATAGACATGGCATTCACAGGTCATCAGTAAATGACCTAAAGAGTCTATTTTGACATGATTGTAAAGGGCTAAGGGGGAAAAAGACAAAGTTGTTATGCCTGCAGAGCATGTCATTCCCTTTTCTTCTTCACTCCTTGTCTCTCAAATGGAAAATTGCTTCCTTTTTTCTCCCTTGCACCCTCCAACATTTTGCACAGAGTATCTCTGTGTATTACACTGTCAGCACAGTCAGCTCTCAATATATGTTTTTGTCTTTATAAGGACACTGCTGCAATACTGATAAAAAATAAAAACTAATTTGAATACAAACCACCAGCTCAGAGGCAAGAGCTCTGACCAGAGGGACAGGAAACAATAATCTCTGAGTCACTTTTGTTCAGGGAGCTCTGGGAGCTCTGTCAGGGTCAGGCTTGACTGAGGCTGGTATTTCACCACTAAAAATTAACATCCAAAAAGGATAAAATCTCATTCCAAACATCACCCATGCAGTAAAAACAGAACTACACACTAACCTGGCAGTCAGAGCTGGATGCAAAAAAATTTGAATATTCTAAACTGTAAAGGCTTTTGCCAGCTTTCCTCTGATCTGAGAGAGACAAGGTACATGCAGGCCCTTGAAATGTTACGTGTTTGTTATTGTCAAATCTCATGATGTTACATTGCATCACTAAAATCAGTTTGATGAGATATAATGTGTAAAAGCCCATGCACTGGCATCCCTTACAGCAACTGCTCCTCACAGAATATGGAAACCAACATACCAGAGAAGTTTTTAGGATTCTTTGGCTGTCCAACAACACATATTGTGGGCCAAGAAAAAAGCCCATACAAATTATATGTAGAAAAGTCCATCAGATCGCTACATGAAAACAGTAAAAAAGATCCTCTAAAGAGTGAGCCACTACTTAATATTATTATAATATTCAAGGAAATCTGTACATAATTTTCAGTAAAAGCAAATGCAGACTGTAGAAATTCAGACTAACATCCCTTTATACCCTTTACACGTGCTAAATGCGTGACACAGACAGTGACCGTTCACACTGTGTTGGCTGGTCTCATGTAATGCCACTTGTGCCAAGCTGGGAGCCAGCAGGGAAGGGAAGGGAGAAGGTATAAACAAGTTTAACCTTTTCCACTGCTTCTGGCTCTATTCCTTTTATAAGGTGTCACACATGCTTTGTCCTAAATTGACTGAGGTTTAAGAAGACGTTCAGGTGACATCCAACACTGAAAAGGGTGACACTTTCAAGACACCATTCACATTAGAACAACCAGTGAAACCAAGGATTTGCTGTGTGCTTCCAGTAGATGTCGAACAGAGAAATGATGATCTCAACTATATATTTAGCTCAGCATCCCTGAGATAGCCTGTATTTTTAGAGGAGCTTGATAAATGTTGCATTACATTTAAGCATGAACGACAAGGCAGGTACATTTAGGGTATTTTTTTCTGTTGGCATAGGAATGAAAACAAAAATGTGCCCTTACTTGTGCAATTCTGTTTTCTTGAGAGCTGGGTAAGTTAGCATTGGAAATCTTTGCATTTCACATTTAGATGTGTTATTAAAATCTCACTTCCTCTTAAGGTTCCTTTATGTAAACTAGTAACCTTGCTTCATAACCACCGCCTATGCCTTTGCATGATGCAGAAGTGAAATACCCGGAGCAGGCTTTAACCACTTGCAACATGCCAATGAAGGTCTCACTGTACATTAGTTAGTGCTGCCCCCAAAGAAAAACTGCACCTCCCCTGCAGTCTCAGAGACATTCATACATGAACCTATTTCTCTTACTTTTGTTTGGAAGAATTATAGGAATTAAGCCTTATGCAATGCTGGGGATGGCAGTGGGCCAACATGATAAGAGTTTCCTGGTCAGAAGATGATACAAGAACAATGTCTGGACTTTTTTTTTTAAGAAAAGCTTTAAACTACAAACAGAAACCAGAAAGAAAAATTGCTCTTTTGTAAACACATTCTGCCCCGAAGGTTATTTTTATAAAAACATACATTTATACATACAGAGAGAACACATACGTGCACAAACACGTACACTCAGGACAAAATGTTTTCTATGCATACACCCAATCTGCAATGGAGTGAGCAATTCCAATGTGCAACAAGGATGCAGCTGAAACTTCTCCATCTCTCTGCTAGATTAGGGCTTAATCTAGCAGGCGAGACATGGTAATAAAAGGTGCTGAAAAACTAAAACATCTTGGAAAAAAAGCTTATTGAAACTAGACTCAACAGATGAACCTGGCACGAAAGGACTCCCCTGCCTTGGCACAGGTCCCTCTTCAGAGATCATACAACTGTTTTGGAAACGACAGCAGCCCTCCTGCAGCTCCAACAGCCCAGTGCTCATGTGCTGCAGGACACCAAAGCCCTGGCCTCCACAGGGAGGCCTGGCTCATTTTCCCACCTTGCTCTTTGCTCCTATCCTGGTGTCTGGGGAGCAGACTCTGCAGTGCAAAATTAGGTCACTCTCCCCACAAAGAATTAGCTCTTCTGCTGTCACACAATTTCTCTGATCTTCAGATGTACTAAAGCAGAAGAGCCATAAGAACATGAGTTTTCCAGTTTAGAAGCAACTGGGATTCACTGATTCAAATCATACAGGGAATGTGACAAGTGGAAACATACACTGTGTTATTTAACAGTACCTGGGTAGCTGAATAATGCCTGGTAGTTGCTTTATGTTGCTAATTACTTTAGAGGATGAGAGTTACTTTCATTGCCCCAGTCTACAGAATTGCAGTAGAAAGCATTAAACAGGTTAAGGAATACTTAATACAGAGTGATACTGATCCAAGGGAAGAACTCTCTTCCACAAAAGCATCTGGCAAGGGGAGAAGGGAGAAAAAAAGAGAAGAATAAGCTGAGTGCATGTCAGCTACTGACTGATGCCTCCAATCTGACCTAGTCTGAGGTTTCCCAAACCACCTTGTTCATTATTTCTGGGAACAAGAGAGTTGAAGAATGAGCAGCAGAAACCTCAAGAGACAGTAAAAGTTATGCATGTAAGCAGATATGTGCAGCCTCATACAAATCAGAAAACTGTCCTTGACACACTCATCTCCTGTCTCAGTTGCCACTTTCTTTTCTCAGCTCTTGACAAACACAAGTGATGCTCTAATAAACACACAGAACTGCTGCACAGATAATTTCCAGCTTTGCCACTCTGACCACAACACTTTTCTCTCTGCTCCCTTTATTGCCCTTCATTTTATCACATCACATATCTGCAACATGCCCTCATTTTCAAGCCCACCATGCTCTACTTGTCTTAAATCTCACCTGAAATTCTGAAAGCATTTCTCTCCTTCTATTTTACACATGCACTTTTTAATGTGTGCCTTTAGCTTTGGAACAGGTTGCCAAAAAATATCAATGAAGCAATTTCCTTTTTTTCCTGGGGCTTTCTTTTCCCAAAGGTGGTGCAAGGTAGGTTGAAATGGGTCACTGTCACAACTTCCCTGTATCTATATGCAATCTCTTTTCTACTTACACAGCTCTCAGGGACAGAGATTATGTTTCTATTTCTGCTTATGAAGGGCAAATGTACCAAGGTCTCCGGTCCACAGGAGCTGTGAACCATTGCAACAGAAAACATAATAACAGCATGGATTGCATCTAAATTTCATAAAGCACACCAAGCAGGAACCTGAGCCTATCTGCTGTTTTGGCTGTAGTGTTCCTGTAGCTCCTGCAGGTCACAGCACAGCCAAGGCCCTGCTTGGAGCACGGGTAGGAGGGAGATCCCAGGCACAGCCCAGGGCAGCAGCAGGCAGGACCCTCCCCAGGCAGCAGCCCCCTGCAAATGTTTTTCATCCCCTCTGTGCAGAGCAAATGCATGTTAGTTGGTTTACATTATCTCAGTTTCTAAATTAAACCTCTTCCCAGCAAGCTAAAAGCCCACAAAAGCCACCAGTTGGTTTTCGTGTTAATTACATCATTCTCTAAGTCAGAAGAAATAGTAATTACTAGAAATGGTAATTACTAATTTAATCTAGGCAGCTCTGTTGGAGCAGGAAATCCATGCAGCCTGCAACACACCTCCAAGGGAAGGCATTCTTCTCTCACTCTCTCTTTTTGCTCCCCAGCCATGCCAGATTATCTCCTTTCTTTTCAATACCTGCCTCCTCATCACTGCCATGGTAGGCAGCACAACCATGATGAGCCCTTCCCTGTCCTCCAGCCACACCTTTCTCCTGAGACTTGAAAATTCCAGTGCCTAAGGCAGACACATGTCACCTCTTCACAGTCCCATTGCCCAGGTGTGGACATTAATAGATTCTCCTATGTAAAAAATTGTGTTTCAAACCAGTGAGGACACGAATAAGGTGCATTTCCAGAGAAGGATCTTTTCAATGTTGCATCCTACACACAACCAAAGAAACAAAGAAAAGAGCAGGGAATGGTTGCCCTTTCACTCTTTTTGTTCTCTAAACTATGGAAAGCCTGCTGTAAAGTTCTATACAAATTACAAACAGGTCAAATTGTGCTCTCCAAGATAACTGTGTGACACTAACATGAATCAGAGTCACAGATGAGTAGCTGAGAGTACAGTTCAGATGAGAGTATTTAGGTTTTTATATTAACTGAAATAAGTAATCCTCAAATCTATATGAAAGTCACAACAGGCCAGTAAGCATCCAGTTAACAATACAATTAAACATTGATGGAAACAAAGAATCCTGATATCATGGGTTCCTTCTGCTCTTAAGCCTAGATATTATTCCTAGATATGCTTCCCAGATATTATTGTGCTATAATCAGCTCAGATATAGTCACCAAATCCTGGAACCACCCAGGATCTAAAATAGCAAACTGAAGTTGGAATTTTACTAGAGGTACAATCTCTGGCATCTTCTGGCTTATCTGACTTTTAAAAACAATGCAGGTAAAAACAACTAAAGGATTTTGATAACAAAATATAGATCTTAAGAGCTACACACATCAACCTTTTATTATTAAATTTGTAGGTAAATTAAATTATTCAATAATTCCATTTGTAGATTAATACAGACTGACTGGGATACATATATCCCAGCATCTTCATTTTCACCTTCTTTGAATTGATCTTCATTTACATGCAAGACAGATCAGAGTAAAATTTCCCTGCTCTATGTTCATATGAAGATGTCACTCAGTTTTCATGCAGGAAGCCAAATCTGATTCTAAACCAACACT
Organism: Aphelocoma coerulescens; assembly: GCF_041296385.1. NCBI lineage: Eukaryota > Metazoa > Chordata > Aves > Passeriformes > Corvidae > Aphelocoma > Aphelocoma coerulescens. The sequence continues at coordinate 8,249,373 of NC_091029.1, read as the reverse complement.
TTTCATAAAGTTTTTCCATTGTATTTCAGCTAAAAATATAAGCAGCACCACTTCTTCACTCTGGCACCTAAGCTCAGATTTCAGTAGCAGCAAAGATAGTTTACAAATTAAGACAGTCATTGCAAACTGCAAAAATCTCTGCTGTATACACTTAACCAGATTTACCTGGAAGTAATTCCTCTCTAAAGGGCAACATACAGTGTGAAACATCATCTGAGCTATTTTGCTCACAAGGTACTTGAGACACTCAGCACAGTGCAAAGGCTTTGGGGGAGCACACTCCCTGCACCACAGAAAGCTCAGCTTCTCTCCAAATTCTGTCCTGGTGAATTCTGGTAAAACTGGAGTGCACTGGGGAAACACAGCAAAGACACTGGAGGACTACACAGGATGCTCACTGAGGCCAGGCTGCATCCAGAACTGAAGAACAGGCACATTTTCAGCTGAGCTGTCCTAACACAGACATTATTTGATGAGCTGGCCAGCTCAGGTTAACAGCATTACTGTAGGGGATTTGAAAGGGCTTTTGCAAGGTGGACTCAAAGTGTAGCTTAAGTGAAATAGTCCTAAGATCTGGATAAGGTAAGTCCTCCAAGAATATACCAATTCTCAGCTTTTATTATTAGAATTTGCTTCATTATCTGCTTTCACTAAAGGACAAGGGAACTTTGAATTTTTCTAGGACAAACCTGAGAAAGAAAAAAATACATTTCCAAGAGTGCAATTATTGAAGAATCAGTATTGGAACTAACAGCACTAAAATAAAGTGCCATTAAAATGAAGCAGTTTCTGCCTCAAGAACTTGCAGGCAGGGAAGATGGATTAAATATATCACTTTCACTGTACAGCACAATTGCATGACATTCAATCAAAGTAAACAGCACATGGTTTTATTTTCCACTGCCGACTTCCAAATGAATAAAACTATGAAAAGAATAAAACCCCAAAACTACAATTAAAAAAGATTGTAAGATTCTCAGGAACTACCAATGCAGCAGGCTAGCAGCATTCCCCCCTCCTGCCCTGCACGATGGGTGTTTGAGAACAGCTCTGCTTGACTTGCTAAATACCAAGTGCCTGCAGCAGAGGAAGCAAAGAACAAACCATAACAAAGACTTTGTACCTTCTTCTGCAATAAATACCTTAATCTTTACCACGTGAAGACTTCACTGGAAAAGACTTTCAGAAGAGACTTCTTTATAAGGAATGAAGTTCTCTCACTGTCTGGGCATTGGTAGTATCTTTATATATGTGTGCATAAGCATGTATGTATGTACACACACACGCACATAAATATACAGATTTTATACCAGTGATAATTGTCAGGAGTAAAACAAAAGAATAATAAAATAGAAAAGAATAAGAAGGGCCAAAAGACCTCATCTATGCAGAAGGTCTATGCCATGATGAAGAGATGAAGAGCAGTCTTGTCATGACTAATTTTTCAGTTGATGGCTCATAAGAGGATGAAAGCAGTATTGAAGAGCTAATCTCTTGTGTCCCAGCAATTAACATGCACAAATATTAACATGGTTCATTACATGATGATGGTTACTTTGTTCATGACTCCTGGAGGGCCACCCACAGAAGGGAAGTGAGGCAACTTACAGTGATAGAAGGAGGAAAACAAGGCAGGGTCTGCTGACTGGCACTGGTGCAATGTTGCCCACTTACTGATGACCAGGAGAACTGGATTGTGAGCCAGTTCAATTACAAGAGTCACTAGATTCTTCTCTTTATGCTTCAGACACACAGGGGAGAATGTCTGCTATGCTGCTGCCCAAAATATCCTTCACTTACCTTCCAAAAACTGTATGCTTCTTGTCCAGATATGCACAAGAGCGGAATGTGATGAAGCTAGGAAGAATAAAGACATAACAGTTACCACATTGTCCCACTGACCCTCAACAACAGCCAGTAATGCTTAAAAACACAAAGTGTCTGCAAAAGCTTTTGGAGAGAAGCCAAGCCCCTCTCCCTCTCTGGAAGGCCTGTGGACCAAATGTCCTGTAACTCCTCAGTTTTGTGAGTTCCACCCTGGATTCCTGGAGTTTTGACTTCTCACTTTTCACCTTACTAACATTCTTAAACAGTACTCCAAGAGGGGGACCTTGCAGCAAGTTCAAAATTAATCTGAGCATCTGCCTCCTTGCCATGCAGGCCCTGGGAAGCTCATGCAGGGCAGGCAGACGTGCATCCTGCTTGGGAAGAACATTTCTTGTGCACGATAGGCAGCTTTATCCAACAAATAAAGTTACATGGCACCACAGTCTCTGCCAGTGTAAACTTCTATTTTCTGGATATTTACTTTTTGCATTTCTCTTCCCTTAAACTGGCCTGTTGGTGATCCATTTTTCCTCTGGACAGAGCACACTTGTGCTTCAGATCCCAGAAGAATACTTCCAAGTGTCAAAAGTAATTAACTGGGCTTTTAATTTTGAGGGCTTTTAAACACAGGAACTAAAACACTAATCCAAAGCAACCTTTACTAGTAAAGCTTTTCTCTAAAGCTTGATGCTTCTTTGGAAGTCTTGGACTACAAATGTATGAGACAAAGGTTTCCACACTGGTCTGCAGACCACAATGGCCTGTCTTGGCTGGACATGCAGTGCTGGCTCTCCTCCCTGTTTCCATCTGTTACACTACATAGGAGACAGCTAAAAATATATAAGCATTCCAAAAGCACTTTTCCATATAAGCAACTGCCTCAGGAAGTTATATGATTGGAAATAGGAGCAGCTGCAATGTGCCAGACAGTCTGCTAAGATGTAGCTTGCCCTAGGAAAGCATTGGGATGCTGTGCAGATTGCAAACTCCTACATAGGGTACCACTTTATTCCTGGATGTCCAGTACTTAAGATCAACACGTGGTCAGTTATGTAGCATTGTGATAAAAAACCCCTGAGAAGTAGCAAATATACAGGGAAAGCTTCTCATCTGTCACTGCAGTCAAAATAAAATTAAGGACAACAGAATTAACATAACTCAGGATGGTCCCAGAGATGTCCTGAGCATTATTCAAGCATCACCTTGCAGAGGGGACCCAGCTCCCTCTGCCCTGCAGTGCCTGTCATCTATGGGGAGAGCTATTCACAGAGTTCCTAAGGCTAGAGCAGTTGCTAGATGTGTCTAAGTGCTGCCTAGGAACCTTTGCAAATATGGGCAGCTGGACTCTCTTAAGGACTTACACATAAAGGAATTTTGTATTTAATTCGCAAATTTTAGGAGAACATACAATCACATTTACAGCAGCAGATGATGTGACTCAAAATGGCACATCACTTATGGTCTGTAACTTCTGTTATTAGGATCCCCTTTTTCAAACGAAAAAAAAAGAGGAAAGAAGCCTCTACTCTCCCCTAATTTAGCATGTGAGAGCTGGTAGTAACATTCAAATCCAAAATAAGTTCTATAGCAACTCAATCCAGCAAACTGCCCCACACGTGCTTAGGCTTAAGATTGTGAGTAAGCCTAAGAATGTGGGGCCCTGAGACAAGCACTTGTGTTTAATTAAAGCAAAGCACACTGCTGCAGAGTTTACAAGCCATCATAACACAGCATCATGAACACCAAGACTCCCTCCCTCCCTCCTCAGTGCCAAGACACAGTACTACACACATACACACACACACTCTTACCCTTTCCTGGGGCTCCCAATAAAAGAACAACTTTTTTATACTGCAGTACTTACAGAGCAACCAATAAATAGTTGGCTCAAAGTGACACAGAACATTTTTAAAGGACTGCAGGCAAACACCCATATTAATGTTACACATGAACAAGGCCATTACAACTTCAGTATCTTTAAATTTTTCCTCATTTTAGTCCTCATTCTGCTTTTGTACATTGGAAAACAAGTTATTCTCAATCCTAGATTGTACACTCTGCCACGTCTAGGTCTACACATTTCAACAGAGCAGAACTGTTCTCATTTATTTAAAATCAGGTGACTAAAAAGAAGTAATATTCCCATAGAGTTTGTTTCATTTCATTCCTTCAAAAAGCTCAATATGGGGCTAAATTTAAACAGACTGAAGAGATGTGATGAATGATCTTTTAGGGGTTACACTGGGGAGGGACACTGACAAAAACAAACAAAAACTTCAAATCATAACAACCAAAAAGACAAATTATTGCTGATATAATAAACCTACAGGTTTTCTTGCTGTGCTTCACTTTGCTCTTAGATTGGCTAAGAGCAGCTGCAGCCCTGATTGCAACATGCAGCACTTGACAGAACATTTCACTCAACTGAACTTTAAAGAGTAGCTCATAAAATGTCATTTTTCTTCTTAACAGAGTGAGACACAATGTCCAGAGGGAAACAGTAAAGCACAAAAAAGCAAGTGACTACTTACAACTGTGATTTGTTTGTGTTGGGTCCCGAATTTGCCATACTAAGAACACCACGTCCTGTGTGGGACAAATTTGGCTTGAATTCATCTTTGAAAGGTTTTCCCCAGTAAGATTCTCCTCCTTAAAAGAGAAAAAAATGAGAGAAGAATAATGTTTGTTTTCATTAGTTTCCCACTGTGTTTTGTAGCAGGCACCGACTTTAAATTTAAGGTTTGCAGCACTTCCAGTCCCAATGTGTTAATACATTGTTACCTCACCCCTATCAATAGGCCAGTATTTGAGCATGACCTTGAAATCTGATGTTTGCAACTGGAAACACATTTCTGTGCCCTCACACTATCAGCTGCAACAGACCACACTTCATCAACAGCTTTATGTATCCTGTGCTGAAGAACAGTCAAGGATTTAATTTTTTACTGCTGGTCCACCATAATTTTTCTCTTTTGAGACATTAAGTCTTTAAAACTGGCTTAATGACAAAACACAGAGCAAAGAGTTACCAGTTTAATTGCACTCTGGATATAGCACTGTTTCCAGAAATAAAATATCAGGGAGATGAAACACATTCATAGAATCAACTAAGAATAGGAGCTGTAAGCTCAAATGCTTAATTCCGGACTAAACAATGAAGAATGACAATATATGGTGCCCCAAAATAAAAGGCAAAAATCAGACATTTGGACTAGATACCTGGATGATGTAAACACTTAAATGTGAAGGTAAAAGGATGATAAAATTGCACAAACCCCAGCCCCAGCCCTCCAAAACTGATTTCTTTTCTGTAACTGGACAGAGAGAAGGTCCGTGAGAGCTCTCCTCCTGGCTGTCATTTTTACATTATTTATGACAGATCTGACATTTTCATTTGCACTTTCCTCCAGGATCATTCTTAATAAGAAAAACGAAGGCTGAGATGAGTCATAGTTTTACAGTCAAATCCATAATCTTGTTTGACAAACCATGAAAAAATATTTCACCTTAGGACAGTATTAAAAATAAAACAAACAAAAGTATCCAAACAGGCAGCAAGACTTATCCATCTGCAGAACTGGCTCAAGAGCCCTTCAGAGTAAGTGTATCACTGGAGAAGCAGGAGGTCAGGGAGGGATCTGTGGTGCTCCACAGCCATGTGCACACATAGCACAGAAAGCAATTTGATGATATGGCTGCACATACAAGCAGCAAATAAAACCAAGGAATGAATCAAGCTCCTACTGAAAACCTTACCCCAAAAATCACAAGGGTGCATTAAATGAGGAAAGAGTTCCAGACGATACCGTGAAAACAAAGCATCACATGTGAAGAGCTGCAAGTGGAACTAAGTGAGAAATTCTGGAAGAAGCTGACCCACTTAAAAACCCAATTAATCATATTCAAAAGACCTATTAATAGACTTGAGTGCTGCCTGCTCTGCAGTTTGACAAGAGGTGGCAAAAGTGGACAAACCCTGTAGGGATTTTCTGTACAGGAGTACAGCAGTGGCTACTTCAGCAATCTCTGGCTACTGAATGTTTTAAGATCAGCTAAATTACATCAGCTTGATCCCATATGCCAATCTTTTCCAGTAGTGGGTGACAGGGATATGGTACAGTTGCAGCCAGCTCTAGAGGAGTTTGTGCTGCCTGAAGTTTTCAGAGGATACAGAACATGAGCCCAGTCTGCTGAGATGGGACACAGCAGCAAGTGGCCAAACCCATGAGTCTGCTACACCCTTCATGTGCTTCCAGCTGATGCTGGAATTACAGTCAAGCTGCTGAAAGAGAGTGGAATCAAGCCTGAAGCCTTCACCGGTCAGAAAAATAATTCAAAAGGAAAGAGAAAAATTGTGAATGACAGAGAGACTCTCTCTTTCTGGCACAACAAACAACCAGACCCAAGAGCTTGCAGACAGGAGCAATGAGCCATGATCTTTAGGTTTTGGAATATTTATTTTTGTATGATTTCATTTCGGATCATGCACTGCAGGTCAGAATTAATCTCACATGTATGAAAGCTAAGTTTGGCTCATTTTGATTCTCTGGAAATACGCGCTAATATTTTAGCAGATAGTTACAGCCCCTGCTCTGTCTGCCATACAGCTGTTTCCAAGGCTAATTCTGTCTGCCCGGGAGCTGCAGCAGGAACAGGGAATGGCCTGTGCAGCATTTGCCTAAAAGGCCAGACGTCCTGTGAAGGACATAACTGAAGTGTCTGTGGAGACCCAGCAGCACAGACTGGCAAAGGGCGGTAGAGACACTGCAAAGGCACTCAGACAGCAGAGCAGGCACGGCTTGGGGGTTTTTGTTGTTGTTTTGGTTTGGGTTTTTTTAATAATTTAAAGGGAATACTTTTTTTCTTTTTCAAGGAAAATCCCAAAGTATTTTCCTTAAATTAAAAATAGCCTGAATGTGCTTTTTGTCAAACTCCTGCTAACCTCTGGAATTGTTCCAGGCTTCAAGTATCTGCTTGAAGCAGGACTAGACAGAACAAGTCAGAAGATGGCAAGTTACATCTATACATTTTTTTAATTACTGAAACCCAGCATGACTTTCTCTGTGAAGATTAAGTACAGACCCCTCATCCGTCTAGGGCCATGGCAGCGCAGTGCCTAATGCTCAGCTGGAACAGGGATTTTACATTCTTACATTTTACTATCTACATTAGAGCTCAATGTAAACTTGGGAAAACCACTCACAGGTTCCAAACCTACTAATAATTATGAGGTGTTTGTAAGTACCTAGCAGATTTTACTGTGTTTATTCTCAACACAGATGGGAGGTGTAGATGTACATTTTCTGAAAGCAGAATGGATGCAGACAGAAGAGGTGGGAGCATGGCAGTGTCTGGCTCCAGTCTTTTCACATTTCACTCCCTGTATGTGCCATAAAGAGAGGAGGCTCCTCCTTATACTCCCCAAATCTTCCTCAGAGTGCACACAGATCTCTGCTGGCTATATTTGGAGTCACGATGATGCAAACCCCTCACCCCAGTGCTGATGTACCAGCCTACAAGCAAAGCCCACGGAAAACAAGAACTGACTCTGGGTGTTGGATTCACGGCTGGCAGCACTGCCTGTCACTTCACCTCCCTCTCAGCTCATCTTCCGTCCAAGTGGAGCTGTGTGCCTACTGGACTTGCAAATGTTTCTCAGATCCTATTACAAAAAGTGCTGGCAAAAATTCTGTGGGCTTCTGTGCTAAAAATCAGTTCACATGGCAGCAGCCATGGCCCCAGCATGTACTGCAACTGGCTGGATTGGTGTTGGGAATAACTATAGCCTGCACATGGGCACCTGGGCTTTACTTGCACAAAGCTTGCAAAAGGAAACGTTCTTGGGATTGGCCACAGAAATACACTGGCATTCAACAGCATTTAACCTGCAGAGTGTCAAAGCCTTCAGAAGCTAGAAGGAGTTTTTGTACAATTCTGTAAAATAAAAATCACATGTCTACTCAGATACACATGATTCGAAGATGAAGGAAGCTGGGAGACAATTCCACACATTCTCCATTAAAAAAAATTCTCTTAAAGACGTGTTTAACTCATTCTCACACAGAGATGAAACGAAACAGACCACACAGCTCTTAGAAAAGAACATTAATAATTTCTGTGGCTATCCAGAGCAGCAAGATATATTTAGCTTGTACTGAAGCATGGTTAGTTATTCAGTCTTGTATCTGCACCCTGTGCTGATGGTAAACAGGTAAACAGATCTAAACTGACATCTGAAGCAATCACACATTAGCAGCTATACAGAAAAAAAGCCACATTTTCAGATTGTCTTTTGAAATAAACCAGATTACTCTTTGGTAGTCTTTGTTCCTACTAAGAGCATTTAAAATTTTTTTGAGGTACAATCACAGAATTGGTACAACTTTCTTGCAAAGAGCTGAGAGATGCATCTAAAGCTTCAGAAATGTAGCATTCCAAAAGCCAGGTGTGGGCTGCGAATCATCATTCATGACAGTTGTGATTTTAAATAAATCCTTCCTTTTTCTGGCTTAAAAATTGCTAAGCAGTGGTAAGGAAGTGGGAGGGTTCTGATTCACAAAAATGATGGCTTACTTTCTGTAATTTTCATCTTGTCATTTGGAACAACGAGGTACATAATAACATCTGACACTTCTGTAGAGCTTTCCAAGTGAGATTCTGGAATCATTTTGCAAATATGAAAGCCTTAGCTCAGGCAGTAAGTGCTTCTCTCCTCTCAGATAACAGGACATGGTACTCAACTCCACAAACCCGAGAGTGGATTTGCAGAGGGGCTGCAGATTAAAAGGAGTATATTCTGGATTAAAAGGTCTTGCTCTTGTCCTTTTGCTGAGCTTCAATCATGCAAGAAAAGGGACTCTAAAACTGGTACAGTTTAGGAACTTGCAATCTTAGGAAATCACATTGCATTGATCAAGTTTGTCCAGAGTCCTTTGCTATTGACATTTCAGAGGAGCTCTTCTTACTGCCAACCAAAATGCAATTCCCATCTACCAGAGGTATTTCATCCTGGACTTTTACAGCTATAATGTGCCTCCTTTGTGCCCTTCTGGATTCATAAATCACAGGCTGATTCATGAGACCTTCCAACAGGCTGCAAGAAAGAGTAGCTGAAAAATGCCTGTGCTGCTTTGAAAATGTGACGGTTTGCATACAGTTTTCCCTTTTTCATACAAAGGGGTTAGGACATTAAACCTATTTTTTCTACATGCAAATTTTCTTCTATTATTTGGAACACTGAAAATACAGAGCAGCTGCTCCACTTGCACGACCATGAGTTAGAATTACTCACAACATTCAACCACTTACTTGTTATGAACAGCAGGAAAAGAGATACAACACAAATCTAAAATTCATTTTCAAATAATTAATCATTACAAAGAATGACCATGACTCAGCTTATTGCTCTGAATACTGCCTCTATGGGTGGTTATTTTGTTAGAAAATAAATAAGCTGCTGCACCACAATAAAATTTCTCCCAGTAGTCTTGTGAAACATTAAGTTGAAGTCTGTAGGAAAATGAGTCTGGTCCTCCAAACCAGTGTCAGCCTTGCAGGACTGTGTATCTGACTGCTCTGGCAGTGCAGGTCTGACAGCTCTGCTAAGGTAAAACTCTATTCCCCACTCTTTTCCCAGGGTGGTATCTCAGCTCCTTGATGCCATAATGCTAATTTCCACTTCGCTCCATTCCAAGGTTAACTGCTGACTACCAGGAATTAGTTGTCCTTCACGTGCCTGCTGGGTCACATTTACTTTTATGACAGTCCAAAAGAGACTCAAAAAGGACATATTGGGGAGCTGAATAACAAACAACAAAGCAAGGGTCACTCCTGCTTACAGAGAGGACAGTTCAGCTAGAGTAGCCATGGGAGAGGATGGTCAGTGACAACCAGCTTGACATTTACCTCTGTGAACTGATTCCAAAACACAAGCACACTTAATCCAGGTGAGCCAAGAGCACAGCTGCAGTCTGTGTACGTGTGACAAGTAACTTTATGTCATGTTGTACTAATTGTGCCCAAATCCACCCAGAAGATGAACAGTCCTGGGCTTAGTTAGCAATGGAGTGGGTGATCATCTCAGCATCTGGGGGCTGCAACCATAAACCTGACACCCTGACACATTGGATGAATGTCAGATGACAGAAACCAAATGGTGGGAACATATTCAAACCAGTCTGTTCTACTTCCTGAACTAATGAACAGGAATAATTAAATAAATAGAAGAAAAACGTATACAGGCTTAATGCATCTTCCATGTATAGGTTTGGAAAAGTTGTTTGGTTTTTTTTTTTCCAAAAAACAAACAAAAAGGCCAAATATCTTAGCTAGAAACCATCAGTTAAAGCAGAAGGTTCTGTGTGGATGAGGAAACAAAATATGCTCTTTTTGCTCTGAAGGCTTCCTACAAAAGGCTCTAATAGAAACAGTTTATAATATTGACATTTAAAGGGTAACCTCCAAATAGTCCTCCCTATTGCCAATTGAAATATCTGGGAAGAAAGCCCTGTTCTGTTCTCATATGCTTCTCTGATATTACAGAAGTCAAGTTATTTACTTCTAAAGCCCATTTAATCTTACAGACATTTTTAGCTTTCAAAGGTGCATCTTTTTTTTTCCCCTTCTAAGAAGCAGTGAGTCAAAGAAATACTGAAATCCCTTCCAGCAGAAGAAATAAAAAAGGGGAATTTATCCTGCAAATTACAAACAGGCCACAGGCAAAAAAGGTACAAAGTATTGAATCCCAGTGCTTCACTGCAGAGCTTTCCTAAAGTGAATGCCTGCAATCACATTAATAATTCATAAACCAATGGAGCAAGATTTTTACAGCATGGGAGCCCAAGAAAGCATCAGTCCATCTGCCCTGCTCAAGCAGTGCTGCTGAGCTGAACCCTCCTCTGGCTGCCCTGCTGCCAACAGAACATCAAGCCTCAGATGTGGCCACCTTCTTACAGCTTGAGACACACAAGTGGAATTTCTGCCTCACAATCAAGTGCCCTGGATTTATCTGGTAGTCAGGAACAAATCCTGACAGACTACTTGCACTCTGTGAACTGTCTAAGCAGCTTCATTGAAGTATTAAACACAAAGACATGACAGTTCAAGAGCAATCTAGCAGCCCACCAGGCTCTCCATTTAGGTTTTCTTGTGATACTATCATATTCAACAAGCAATTAGGTAAGGACATACAAAATTCAACTGTCTTCAAAAAATAAAAACCATTCAGATGCAAAGAAGACATTTGCACCATTTGGACTCTACACTAATTGCAGCCAGTCTCTAAAAATCTGCAAGACTCATGTCTATTTGAGTGCACACTGTTCATTTTATTAGAACTTTAATAGTCCTGACAGATGTTTGTGAGACATCTTGCCTGCGATATATTCATATTTAATTAAGAATGACAAGGAGGAAAACAAGATGGAAAATACTAGAGGTCATTAGACTCCCTTTTTTAAGTGAAAGAATATACATAGGAGGATTTTCATCCTATGTGCTTATTAGCATTTCACTTCCTACTGGCAAAGCCAGTGGAGCTGAGTCTTGCCTTTCAGTGCAGCAGTGATGCCAGTCCTCAGCCCCTGTTAACTCTGCTGTCTTACAGCACTTCTGCCGTTTGCACAAACAGAAACAGGAATGACACCAGCAAGTTAATTTTCATTCCACAGCAGGATCTGAACTCCACCCTGCAAGGGTGAGAGGTGTCTGAGTCAACCCATTAAATCACTCCTGTCTCCTGACACCTCTTTAATTTCTCATTTCAAAAGATGTTCCTAATTATGTCTTTTGGGATTTGAACCAAAACTTTCCTTATAAAAAAATCAAATTGCATTTGACAGTCCAAGCATAGATGGTAACAATTCTTGTTAATGGGTTTTTGCCATCGAAGCACTGAGCCTTCAACTAGTCTCAAATCCTGCAACTGTTATCACATACACTACAAGAAAAGCTGTTGGGCAACTCACACTAGCATTATTTACAAGGCAAATAGAGCTGAAGTATTTAAGCAGGTGAGGAGCTGGGTATGCTGGTGACAGCCTCAAGTGGGCAGATAGAAGGTGCAAGTGGAATATGAGCAAATTTACAGCAGTGACCAGAGGTATTACATGACATCTCCTGTGGTAGGCAATGCTCTGACACCTTTCAACTGCTCTGCCTGCTGACCATTCCTGATACGACTGTTACCAGATCTCCAACTAAGGGAGAAAGAACAGGTGGAAGAATTTTGTAACAGGGATCCCTAAAAGTTAGAAAAAGAGCAGCATGGGCTTTACAAGGCAACTAGCTGGGAGAACAGATGGTGTCTGGCCAACCACCAATTCCAAGGCAGGTCTTGAGTATTTCATTAACACTGAATTTGAAAGCAACTTTGCATGAATGTGTTTCTTCCTTTGTTTTTTGCCCTGGAAGATCAGCTGTAAAACCATTACAGTTTTCATTTATTTATTTTCTGAAAGAATAAGGAAGCAAGAACTGCAAGAATTCTGCATGGAAGAGTGCCCAAGCTTTAGACTGAGAATATTCAGATGAAATTTTGAACATAGTCAACATGCTCATAAAAATATATTAATGAAACCTCTGTTTTAAAGTAAACACAATGTACCACATATCATAATTTAGAGAATTTTAAATTAAAATTGTCTGGAAGTAAATCTAACAACTGAGCCCATGAAGTGAGAACAGTTTACTTGATTCAAACTTAACCTCACCTGTTCCTGTTCCAGTCGGATCACCTCCTTGGATCTGCAGAATTAAAATGAAATTGATTTTACATATGTGTCTGTGTGAAAGACATCAAATACAAACCATAAAAGCCAATTCTGCTCAATTTTCTGCCTTCTATACTGTGTCATGTTGACAAGTCAGCAAAAAGGAAACCATTACTACTTATTTGGAGCTGCCTTTATCAGCTGGTTGTCATCCCTGACATTGCTTATCCATAAGCAGAATGGCAGTTTTATAAAAATAATAGGTCTTTTATGGGTAAATAGGGAAAATAACCAGTCTCAAATGAGTTAACCAGATCATCCTTTTTATTATGTGCTGAATCAGAACCTGCTTTTAAACTGACAATGCACTGCTTTTGGAACTGAAAAGGCTTTACATTTTGCTACCAACCCTCCACAAGATGGGAAGGCAAGAAAAGAGGGAATATGGAATATTTTTTGTATCTGAATCTGTATCCCACTCACTATCTTCAGTAGGAAAAATCCTCATGTGAAACCAATCTTTCAGTAACAAAATTAATTACGTGTATTAATCACTGTACATGCAAGACCTACAGAAATAATATTCAATACTCTCATGCCAGTGGAGGAAGAGTGACACAACCAGTTTCAAAGTAATAGCACAGAAGGACAATTTTAGTTGTGAGTTTAACTATGAACTGAGATATACAGGGCTGTCAAAAGAAAGAAAGGTTTTTTAGGATGACAGGATGGAATGTAACATCCAATGATGTTCTCTGTGAGATGTGCTCTGTCTTCAGGATCAGGTTGTTAATTCTTCTGAAAGGACGTTACAGGGCAGCTACAATATCCTAAGCTGCCTGGACTGTAACTCTGTAAATAAAGATCTTTGACTACCAAAGACACATTCAGGAACACAAGGTGTTCTTTAACTCCTTCACAAGAAAGCCTGGGCACCCAGTGCTGGAGCACACTAGGAAAGGAAATAGAAATTCAGATGCTTGCTTAAGTTTCATCTGAATGGGATTTCAACAGGCCACAGAACTACTTATCCAAATTAGCATTTCCCTCTCTCTCCTTCTGTTCATTAACCACCCACCCACATCTTGGGGAAGATAACAAGAGCCAAGGCAATGACTCTTCAAGGCTTTGTCTGGAACACCAGCAAATGCAGTGCTGAATGCAGTGATGTTCTGAGTGACATTAGTCAGAGACAATTGTTAGTAAGACCAGTAAGGACACACGGCATAGGTTATGACAACCCTAATTCTGAAGGTATATTTAATATACATCTAGTGCAAGTTGTCATGCATGGAAAAACCTAAACCTGAGGTAAATTAAATATATCTGATATTTTGAGTACATCATATATTGTGCATTACACAGGGGTTTTTTAACACTCACCACAAAATTCCGAATTGATCGGTGAAAAATTGTTCCATCATAATAGTTCTTCTTGCACAATTTGATAAAGTTTTCACATGTTCGGGGTGTCTGAAAGACAACAGGAAGTTTTAATTAAGCACAACCTTTAAACAATCATGACAGTGGTTACAAGAATCACTTTTCATTTGTGCCTTACAAAGAAACAAACATGCAGGACTCAAGGAGGATGGAGGCTCTGTCTACAGAAAACAGCCTGTAATATATGTTCTTTTAAGGTACACTAGAGAGACACACACTGTGTTAAATAAATTAAACTCAGATGTTCCAATTAGCACAAAGAAGTGTTTGAACATTAGCTCAGATAATGGGAGTTCCCAGCTGACATCATGATGGTGAACACAGGTAAGCTCAGAAACTTGCAAGTAACTTAGTTCCAGCAGTGCATCACAATCCTGCTCCAAACAGGTTACAGAGTGAGAAAAAACCTGACTTCTCTGCCCCACTATTTCAAAGTGAGCACATTGAAGCTAACTGGAAGAGAAGCATTCAGTCCTCTTCACCACTTGGAATTAACAATGGACTGACCCAAGTGACTGGAACACAGGAAAAATAAAAAAAACCAAATCATTTTCAAAACTCTAAAAAAAAAAAAAGATGCTAAATATACTGCCAACTTCTAATTCACTTTTACAGTGCAAATTAAAGTTATGTAGTGAATTTATGAGCCATGATATTCAAACAGTACCTTCTGAAAAACTTTACTGTCCACCTAATCATCCTTCCACTGTAATTGTATGGATTTTCTTCCCTGCAGTACTAAAATACCTTCAGACATACAAACACAACTCCAGAAACAGCCTGTTTTCTATACTTGGACATGTTTTCCAGCCCCACTGTGGATTATGTGCATAAATCTATTCCAGTTTTACAAAAGAATAAATCTAACTGAGTTCTTACAGGCCTTAAAAATATCCTTATTGTTGTATGTGCTGGCAAGTAAAGCCCCAGTATGAGCTGCAATGGCTGTAAGTGAACACACACAAGACTTGTCTTTGTGAAAGGCACTGATTCACTTTGCACTGGTGTGACATCACTCTTGGTCTGGGAGCTGCTGAGAGACAGAGACGGAGCCATGCAACCTGAAGTGACTTAAAAGCAAAAAATACAAGGCCAGCCTGATTATAATAATTTAAGGATGAAATAATCTCTATGTCTTGAAAAGCCAGTCCATACAAGTATTCATCTGGAACCCGACAGAACTTCAGTTTCTGTATTTTCTCATCTGAAACACAATCATTCTCATCCCTCTTTATTTACACTGAAATGTCTCTTAATTTTCCAAACAAACTGTACCCATCATTACAAATTCTCTATATTGATTCCTTCTTAATTACTCTACTCAGATGACAGTTGTCAGCTGGGCCATAAGTGAAAAAATTAGCAAATTCTAATCTTACACCAGCCATTATTTCAGATTTCCTACAGAATTCATTACTGAGTTAAATGGTAATGGCACCATAATGGCTTTACAGTAGAATGTCACCAAGACACGTATTTTGGTGGCATTCTGAGGGCAACTCATAAATAACTATATTCCATTAAAATTGTATCAAGCAACAGGAGGTTTTCCTACAGCTTCAATGTTTATAGTCAATGGGAATTTTTTTCTTTTGAATTCAACATATATGCTTTAAAATAATCTTTGTACTTAACCTCTCTAGTAAAATTCAACCCCTGAAGAATCACTTGTGCAGCACATGCTTCCTTTGTAAGACAGTATCATAACAGCCTTGATCCTAGTGTTTTGCTATTAGTTATTACTCATGAAAAATGTCAGTAAGGATAAAAATAAGTTAAAAAAATTTCTTTATGAATCAGAAATGGAATCAGCAGCTTTTAGCCTGAGGCACTTTATCTCATGAGAGCCAAGCACTCTTTGGAGAGAGAGACATAGTTAATAAGTTCTCGAGGGGGAATACAGCAACCTGTAATTATTTTTTTATAAAAAATGAAACCAGGCAAAAGACTGAGTCCCCTAGGAATAGACACCAAACCATTTTAAATTTGCACAAAGTTGATAACCCAATACAGATTTCCTATTTATTTTCAAAACATGATTATAAAATATACATCAAAAAACCTGGCTCTAGTAATGTATTTTTTATGCAGGACCTGTGCTGACCCTTCTCTCTAAATGGATTTCTAGCTATTATACCCTTTCCCAGAAATAAGCTTTTCAAATGCAACTTCAGAAATATTTAGTATACATGCAATAATCATTCCACTGCAAGGTTTTCTTTAAATAATTGCCACCAAATTGGTTCCCATGGTCACCTCATGCATCACAAGAGATACATTTGGCAGGTAAACAGTTCCTTAGCAACATTACCACTACCTTTTACAGTGCTTTTTAGTAGACACAAATAAGAAGATTTGCATTTAATCAGTAATAAACCCCAGTTTCAGTCATGCAGTAGGTCTAGAATATCTGGCTCAGATTATCTGATTTATTCAAAGCAGTTAATGTTCTTGCCAAATCTCACACTGCCAAGCACATTTCAGGGATTTCTTAAAAGGAGCATTCTGTCCAAAGCAGGAGAAAAAGGCTTGAGGTTTATGGGGAAGGTGCAGATCCCCAGTAATGAAGTTGTGCTCTGCACTGACCATACAAACAAGGCCAGTCTTTGAAGTCTTTGTTCCAGCTACAAAGACTGATGACAAATACACATAAACAAACCTGACTTTGTTATTTGATGTAAGATCTTGTGGCAGATGTCAGACTCCCAGTCTCTGAATGCAAAGCTGTCTCCTTCTTCAGAAACTTCCTGCACACCACTTGCCTCATACCATTTCTGAAGGAGGAGGGGATGGTCAAGGCACCTGGAAATGCAGGAGGTAACGCCGGTTTCTTGCTGTCTCACCACTGACTCTGTGCTTCCGGCCCTCTGTTTAGTTCTGGCTGGTTTTGTCTTAAACTGGCCTCAACAGCAACAGCTAACTTTTCTCTCTTTATCCCTTTTACATTAAGCAGGAAATGACTTAAATTATTTTATTCTGCTGACTATGACTTAGACCTATATGCAAGGAAGTTGAGGGAAAAATGCCACCTTGTTAACCTGATCTGAAACCCACCAACAGAAAACACTGTTTTAAACCTACTGCAATATCTTCTCAGAATGATGCAGTGACAGTCCTAAAAAGGAAAATTTTAAAATTGTGGAAGGTTTCTGACTAAAGAGTGTGGCAGGACAGCCCTGAGAAATCCTCCTTTTCTTAGGTCAAGTTGGGACCATGTAAGTGAATGCAGTGTCTCTATGATGTCCTTCAGCTTAAAGACACTTCTCTTTCCAAATGACAAATTGTAAGAAAAAAATCTTATTTATACCAAAAATGAGTCACCTGCTCCAACTGTGCACTCCCTATTTATTTTGTAGATGCCAGATAACTGTCTTTCAACTGCTGAAAATTCACACCCAAGACAAGCAGTAAAATTTTAATAAATGCTTTGAGACAGGAATCCAGAAGAGTACTTATCCCAGAAGATGCCACAAATGCTTTGCTTGGCTCACAGACATATATATTTAATGGGGCCACAGCCCAATGGTTTTCTAAGTAGGTTTAAGTCTCCATTTAGCTAACACACTTAGTAGGTAACTCTGCATGGAAACACCAGCACTCTACCAGTTACTATGCCCAGACAAATTTCAGAGTTAAAGAGATTGTTACAAAGAATGACCCTGCAAAAATAGCAGTGACAGGAGACTGTGAAATCACAATACTGGGTGAACACTGAAGAAAGGAATATACAATTTAGAAAACCAAAGCAAAACAGAAAAAAGCCCCTGACTGCTTACTATAAACTTCTAGGATAAATGCAGCTTTTATCTGAGCCAATTTCAGTTGCCATTTTGCCAGCAAGGGTGGCTCCAAGCCAGGTAAAATTCATCTCTCCTGCTTTATCCTGAGACCTGTAGGGTGGGACCAACCACGCCAGGTCCCTATCTGATTTCCCAGTCTGCAGCTGTCCTTTCTCATTAGTTACAAGGGGTCATTATATTTGTAAAAGTTACCTTAACTCAGAATCTGTACAGGGCAGAGAAGAACCAAACAGGAGGAGATGAAAAACCTGCAGCACTCCTGTTGCCAAGGTGCAGGAGATGGGAAAAGAGGGGAGAGCTCCTGAGTTGTTGCCATGACTGCGAGGAAAAAGGCTTTACTATGTGAAGAGCTAATCATTTCAAAATGCTCCATCCCTTGAGGATGTGCATGAACCTTGAAGGGAAATTTCACACTAAGCATTCAGAAGCTGTCATTCGCACATCTGTATAATTTTCTTGTGCTAATTCCACTTCCCTTTTATTTCTTTTTTTCTCTCTAAATTGGATGAACTGTAGTAGTGGGACTAAACTACAGAGCCTTGCTATATGCTCATTAACCCTATGTTTCAAAGCAGGAAATAATGAAAAGCTCATTCCTCTCAAATTAAAATTGCATTCTACAGCCTTTATCTTATCACACAAATGCCAGAATCCTGCTACTAAGAGGCATGAACAAGTGATGGAAATTTCTAAAGCTTCAAACAAAGCCTTCCATTTTCTTAACATAGATCTCCTTTAAAATGCAAGGTGGATTTTGTTTTGCTTTAATCCATTTACGTACTTTCACATAGAGCATTTTCAATCTTGTAATTGTTCATTCAGCGTGAGCCCATGAAGAGGTGATTTGGTAAGGTTTAAACTCAGTTTCCACCTACCTTTCAATCTGTAGTACTCAGCCCACCCATCACACAGATGAGAACTCAGCAATAAAAGCTTGGCTTTATTTGGGGCTTAGTCAGAGCTAACTGTAATGGTACAATTTCAGGAATCACCATCTATCAGGTGCAAGTGTCTGTTCCCTCCTCCAAGCCACGGAAAGAAACTGGACATATAAATGTTTCAGTGTCCAACACTGTTCTGGAAGGCCAGTTAAACTACCCCATTTCACTTTGCACCAATGAACTATGAGCACATTCCATTTGTTTCACAGCAAGAGGGACAAGAAAACCCAAAACTCCACAAAGCCCACTGCAAGAGCATAGGAAGAATTTCACTGTGGGAAGCCCATGACATTTCCTAGAGAAGAAACATTTACTCCAGACCTAAACACCACTCCCTGCCAGCTCCACTTTCCTGCTAACAGCTCCCCAGTGTGTGAGAGGGCCTGAGCCAGTGACAAGTGATGGTGGCAAACAACAGCTGCCTATGGTGGTTCAGTTCAAGAAAGCCACAGTTCATCTAAGGCACACAATTCTCAGTCTGGTTATACCACGAGCAAACGCGTTCGGGCAATTTGTGATCCGTGATCAGAAGAGCACAGTTCCAGAGAATGAGCACTGGGAAACATGAAAGCATTGGGGCACTGTGGGGTAAAACACTCAGCCAGACTCCTACTGATAATAAAAAAGAATCAGAACAAGCTAACTATGCCTTGGGTAATAGATTGTTGACTTGATAGTAAATATTTGCCTATTTTGCTACCTCAAAGCCTCCAAGTTCACTTAGAACAAAGAGCAGAATTAATGCATTCTCATTACACAGAAACTCAGTGTAATTTAATCAGCTATTTAGCAAAGACTTCAGCAGATAGCTAAATTTCACTTTTAAAAGGCATCTAATTCCACAATACTGACGTTCATGATGCTACTGAAAACTTTTCTGAAGTCTAAGCAAGATGCTCAGCTTAGACAAGATGCCAGTAAAAAGATGACACACTTCAGTTTTACTTCTCACATTTTTGCAAACACAGGGACAATCAATCAGTTTAGCTGAGCACAACTCAAATTAAACAAGGCATCTAGTTCACTCATCTAATTTGTCAGTGTTAACTACTAGTTCTCCAGAGGCAGAGTCAGCCACAGTTACTACTTTTCCTCTAACCTGTATTTACATTTACTGCAGTGGTAGAAAAGAACACAATCCTCTCCCCACCCCACTGACCCATCCAAATTTGTCGTCACCCAAGGGTTAAGGAGCTTGTCAGAGAGCACAGTGCAGGGCTGGGTGCTGATAAGGATGGACTGGCAAGCAGGACAGCACAAGTAGGTACAGTCTAAATGAGGATTGCACTCAAGCAACGTCCAGCAGCTTAAAACTTGGAGTAATGCAGGTCCCATGGCAGCTCCCTGGCACTTCATCAGTCTGCAACTGCCTGCACATAAATTCCACCTTTTCAGAAGATGTAACAACTTCCACACTAGACAGACAAGCTCTGGTAGCTGTCAACCTCCCAAGGTCACCACACTCTCATCAGAGCAGCCAAGGTACAAACAAGAAACACGTCAGAGAAAGATGAAGAGCAGCAGCTGTGTAACTCCAAACCATCCACCTCATGCTCGGGGCTTGGGATCACTAAGTGGCAGACACAGCTGGTATGGGATGTCTGCACCTCATGTCTGCACCTCATGTCTGCAAATGTCAAAAATCAAGGGGCATGATCCAATAACAATCAATTCCCTTCCCAGAACCAGCCCGCCAGGGCAGCTGGGGAGGCAGAAAGGGTCCAAATGTGCAAAATGCCTTTCCACCAATTACTCAGTGCCAAAGGCTGCCAGGAAAACACACAGACAGCCCGGGGCAGCAGGGACAGGTTCATGGGGAGGTGGCTCAGCATGTAAAGCTGTGGGAATAAGGAGGAAGGTGGGACATTCAAAAGGATGATGTTTGTCTTCCCAAGTAAACATTATGGTGATGGAGCCCAGCTTTCCTGGGGATGGCTGAACATCTGCCTGCCCTTGGGAAATGGTCAATTAATTCCTTATTTTGCTCTGCTTGTGTGTGCAGCTTTTGCTTTACTTGTTAAACTGCCATTACCTCAGCCCACAGGTTTTCCCCTTTTCTGATCCTCTCCCCCATCCCACTGGTTGGGGAGTGAGTGAGTGGCTGCGTGGGGCTTAGTTGCTGACTGGAGTTAAACCAGGATAGGGTGTTATGCCCCCAAAGTTAAAACTATTAAAATATCAGCTTCCAATCACTCAGCACAACCTAGAAGTTGACCTGTTTATCAAGATGGCTGCACAGAGCCATCCTACTCTCAGCCCCAAAGAGCAATAGATCTTCCTGCTATTGTACCACTTTGACGAAAAAGCACACCAAGAAGTAACAACATCCTCTCCAACAAACATTTTTATCCAGCTCTTCTTCTACTGGAAGATCACAGCTTTGTTTGTTCTTAGCTTCTGCTGGCAAGAACTCTCAAAGTTGAGAGTTTCAGCTCTTCCTATAATTGCCTATTTTGATGAAAAAATATTAAATAAGCCATTACAACCATGCCAAGACCACTGTATTTCATCCCTCTGATCCTATTATCGAGTGAACAGATAGTGGTGAAACATCAGCCAGTTATTTCCCAGACAGTGCCATTTTCATGTTGACAGCAAGCAAGTAGAATGGAGGTTTAAATCAGAAAGAAAATGAGAGATTTGGGAAGACTGGAGAACCTCATCATGCCAGGAGGTCAAAGGATTTTTTCAGCAACTCACTTCCTTGGCACTGGAAATGGATAAGAAGTTTACAGGATTCTGATCTTCAGAACAGTCCCTCACACAAAAGGAGAGATGATTTCAAAGAACAGGGGCTGGATTACACATTTAGAGATCACAGGCATATTTAACAGGTCAGAGGGCCTAAAAAGATTAAAACATCAATGTTTGTAGAGTAACAGCTTCTTTGGAAAGCTATGCCAAGACATCTTTATTAAGCAGATTTTGCCAGGCCCTAAAACATCAAAAAGCATTTGTGGAGTGTCAGATGGAGCTTTGAAATCCATCTCACATTCTTCTTTGTTTTGCCATCTTGCCCTTAAACCTTAAAGTATTAAACCCGAGGGAGACAAGTGATTTTATAAAACCTGCCATGGCAGCTACAGATAAGTATTTGATTACAGCTCTTGGCATGTGCTGAATCACCAGATCATCACCCCAGTGACCACTTGTATGCAGAGAACTCACACAGTAGAGAAGGGAGGGAGATAGAACATCAAACCACGTGTTCATCATTTTGACAGGATCTTCGGGACCATTATATTTACATATTTATTCATATGTAGATATATATTTTTAAAAATGGTTGCTCCACCACCTACAAGGTATAACTCCATCACTATAGTGACTAATACAGTAGAATACACATGGATAATATGCAGCTGTTCCCAGAAACACCCTGATTAAAGCAGCTAAAAGAACTTGAGGAGACTACAAAAATCACAGTAAATAAAATACAAGAAATTATATTAATTGCCTTTCATCAGTTATTTCTTCAGAATTTACGTGTTTGACATGCATAAGACTAAAACTGAAAGAATAACAATTGTTGGATGTTGTTACATCTTCTGTAGTTGCCAGAATTACTTCTGGCAAGTAGAATTTTTGTAAATTTTTATCCAATTAGTATATACAACAAATGTTGCTTATGCACAGCTGATCTCAGCTTCCTGGAAAACATCCCTACCAATGGCCATCTGATTAGTCCCCATTAGGAGGAACATACTGTATCTGAATAGGAGGATTGGAAGAAAAACAAATGACCAAAAAAAAGCAGTAGGCACATTGCAGTGATCCCAAGAGAGAAGGGTACTGTACCTTTGCTCATCTGAGGCACAAATTCAAAAGGGTGGGAAAAAATCCAGCTTATCTTCCAAAGTCTTTTTATTGCCTTTTTTCAGGTCAATGATTTAAACCACACATCATCCTTCTAGAACCTAAGTGAAGTTTCTGGTGCTCTGAACAAGTGATTTCAAACACTGAAAATATCTGGATTCTAGTCCTATTTCATGCTCTTTCTAAATCCTGTCACAAAGTAACTGATGACTTCAATCACACTGCAACACTGATTTCCTGCCCTGGATCAATACAAAACATTTCTTGATTAGGTTTTTGGTGCTAGGAAGAACTTCATCATTATCAATCTTATTGACTGGCACCTTAAAGTACTAGTATATGAAGAACACTATATTTATTTTTAAACAAAGGTTTCCACATGTACATATAGACTGAGCTACAGACAATTTATACTGCCAATCAGCTCACAAAAAATGGGAAAGAAAGGAGACAACAGAGCTGTGAAGGGACAGGGAATGAGCACCCAAGGAGAGTATTGAAGGCAACAGATACTGGGCAGATTTCAGAAGCAGTGCAGAGTGCTGACAGCACAACTGCAAGAATATTTTGCTTAAACACAGACAAGAGGCATGAAAATCCAACTGAAGACTCAGTACACACACCATTTAAGATAGTGAGTATGTCACTTGCTGCTCTCTATTTTAGTGAAGAGACTTCACCTCAAAGCATGTACTGAAATCTAAACATAAGACTATTTTGAAATGTAATTTAAATGTTGCAAGTCCTACCTCTGGACACAGGTATTTATCTGTCATATTTATACAGCAACATCATCCTCAAGCTTCCTTAAGCATTTCACAATCATATACTTCCAGTACTGGGAAAATATGATCACTGCCAGGGTGGCTTCCATAACAACCAGAGCACAGGATATCCCTGAGCAATTAAAAAAACGCCTGTGCACTTTGAGTGAGCATTATGGTACAGTCCTGTTCCCCCTAACGGCATTCAAGGACCTTACCCACATTCTACACTTTGACAGGAAAAA
Organism: Aphelocoma coerulescens; assembly: GCF_041296385.1. Classification (NCBI taxonomy): domain Eukaryota; kingdom Metazoa; phylum Chordata; class Aves; order Passeriformes; family Corvidae; genus Aphelocoma; species Aphelocoma coerulescens. The sequence goes on along the minus strand of NC_091029.1, from coordinate 8,225,828 downwards.
CAAATTCTGTATATAAACCAGTTCCAATCAGCTCCTAGGACTGGTCCAGCCTGTGCACTGGATAAGGCAGAAAAGTTGATAAAAACTTGGCATATGATTAATTAAGACTATTGCCATGCATATTCACAAGCAGGGTGAACTGGAAGTGTTTAACAATGTTTAGATTTTGGCACTTCCCCATTTTCTTTGCTTTTCAGTCTCATTGTAGCTGATTTGTGTACATGTTTGTGACGTCTGTACGTGCTGTATGTTTGTAAGATGTTTGCTCTGTCTGCACTGAGCTAACCTCAGTGTGATTCAGGAAAACCAAAGTTAGAAAGCACAAACTCCTTATTTAGTAAAGGGAGAAAAACAAGTGCCTCCCAGAAAGAACTGATTTCAAAGACCTAGGATGATGACCGAAGGTGGATGTTGTGAAAACCTCCCTAAAGCAGCTAAGTTTTTCCTATTTATTCTAAATATATATCTTTTTCCCTTCTGCAGTGCCAAAGGTCTGCTTAATTCACACAGATTTAATCGACACAAAGGAACAGATGGCTGGAGGCCAGTGTTAGAGCATGTCTGGTTGTGTAAAACAGCATGCACTTCCAGTGTGTACATGAAGAAGCTTTGTGTGTGAAAGGTAGATAAATAGAAATTCATGTGGAAAAAAAGGAAACACAATGGATATCATACAGGAAGTTTATAATGAGCAATTGAGGCTGGGTCCTGAGGACTGAGTGACACTGGTCACACATGTGGCCAAAAAGCCCACGCTGATAAGAATAGCTGCAGTCAGCCTGCTTTAGCCAGGAGCCAGTTTGAGAACATATGGCAAAACAAATGATTCAATGCAATCTGCTCGTTCTGCCGCTTCCCCTAAATATTGCTGTACTAACATCCTCTGCTTTTTGCCTTATTACAGTGTTACTATTTAAGAGCATGGAAAACACCTGTAGGGATGACAGAGACCTACAGAATTACTAACATGATATGCTGCTGTGGAGATTCTCTTGCTGTTTGCATAGATCAGCTTGAGATGTTTACACTTATCTTGCTTCTTACTCATGTGAGAGAAAGGAGCAGAAGGAAAAGCCAGAAGGCTTATGCAGTTTGCTCCTTTTTCTTTCTTGCACACAACAATGAATGCATTCTCCCAGTACATCTGGATTTCACACCAGGCACCCCAGCTCCTACCCAGCATCACTGCCCTTAAACTTTGTGAGGCTCACAAGAAACAGAAGTTTTACCATTTAAACCCCTATTCACATCCTTCAACTTTTTCAAATATCAACTTTCAGGCCTATAATAACCTGAGACAAAAAATCTCAGTAAACAATCGAAGGTTTGAAAACGTTTTTCCTTTTATAGAAGTGGCTGTACAAATAAATAAGCAAACACACTACCCAAGCAGTGACGTCTGAGACATCACTGTCGCCACAACTCATTCATCTGTCAGAAGTCTTGCCATGTTTATTATTTTAAGAGCCACTGATTTCCCCCAGAATCAGACTTTATATACTATAAAAATCTCCAGTCTGTTGTTTTTTAAAATGAACTTCTCTTAATGGCAAACGGAAGGTGTTTGAAAACTTGAACTTTTAAGAACTGGGACAACAGGAAGTAAAAACATATTCTAAGGTTTTCATTTAGGTTTGTTCTATAAAGCTCAGGCTTTAGAAATAAATTTAAATATTTCTGAGGATCTGAACTACATGGATGCAGACTGACAGACTGCTCTTGGTTTCAGTGAGGTTCTGTCAATCAGCTGCTCTGTAACCTTGGATTATTCCCTCCTCACTGTCTCACTGTGCTCTGCCTTCTCTTTTCCCTCTTCCTTCCTTGTCATTGTTTGGGTCATTAATCCTGACCCTTTGAAGCTCTAAACATGTACTGTGGCATATTGTAGGTAGTCCACTAAAATGATGGGACTACTTACAGAGAACACTTACACATATAGTGTAAATATATATAGTTAATTCATTTATATATATATATAAATTTTTTATATATAGTATTATAAATAAAATTAAATAGAGGTTTAACAACATAGTTTTATGTATGTATGAAAATACACCAAAAGAGCTAAAAGATAGTTATCTATCTGTATCTACTGCAATTACACATTATTCCTTTCTTTGGACATTTCCACTGTCAGCTCCAATTCTGGTGGTTATCTACAGAGATTCATAGTATGGGTCACAGTACCATATCACAGTGCAGCTCCAAGTTTAGGTCTCCTTTATTAGTGTGAAGTCGCACATATCCCTTCTTCTTCACATACTGGTATCTCACAACATCTTCTTCAATAGCAGCTACATCAAAGCAAAAGACAGTAATTAGCTCTCTGTAAGCTTACTCATTGATCTTTAGAAATCATCAGTAAACAACTCATAGATTCTACTGTCTGACCTCTTCTCCTGGGGTACTGGGTCTTGAGGGATCCTACTCTGCAATTCATCTATGATATCCTCGCATTAATCTCTGTGCAAAACACTTTCCATTATAGTAAACCACCAACTCTTTGAGAATCAACCAAATAATCTATATTTTAAATCCCAGAAGCATTCAGTATTACAAACTATAATTTTCAAGCAACATCTATCAACCACAAACTTTGAAATCAAATTGCTTCTTGTCAGTCCTGGAAGCCAAGCAGGTAATCATCAGTCAACCACAAACTGCTGACATACAGACACCTACCCAGTTCTGAAAACAACTGAAGCTGTTACTGGAGACATTACTGGTAAGTCAAACCAAAGGATCAATCTATGGTGTTTCCATTCCCATTTTGTCAAAATGTCCAGTTAGACAGATATTTTCTATACTCAGTCATCTGCACATCACTGTAACTTACCAAGCAAAGGAACTGAATTTGGTAAACGCAGTTTTAGCAATGCATTCAATCTTTGATTAAGTATGTGACATCTAAATTTTAGTGCCCAATTTTGTCAACTGGAAATACTAATGACTCAGTTATTTAACCAATATCCAAACTAAGTAAATCTTATACATTTGTGATTAGGCTGGAGAACAAAAGGAAAACTTTATTGCATTAAAATGCATTTTCGTGTAAACTTGAAAAGCAGTAAACTAAAAGTTACCACCACAAAATTTGCTGTTGTTCTAACCAATACCAGGGTAGGCCAAAAAGGTGGGCAAGATTTTGTATGGTATTTGAGGAGAGATATTTCATTCCTAACTTAGAAAAGGGGATATGTCATTTTGTCATCCCTGGGCATAGAAATATCTCATTAATTTCTGTTCAAAAGAAGTAACTCTCATTCAAAGCCAAAGCTAGATCATAATTGCTCCATTATTTTCAGAATAAGCTCACTGGAAAGTAAGGATATATCTGGTCTGGGAACACATTTCCATGGTATCAGTACTGACCAATTACCAATGCATTTCTTCAGTCCTCATAAATGTATGGGTGCTAAGGAGCCCACTTTAAAACTGGGAAGTAAATAAACATCTGGTAGGTAGGTAGTTCTGGTACCTGCTTCATGGGTAGTTTCAGGCACCATTGCAGTGGAGGTGAAGGAAGCACTTACAGCTCCAGTGGAATAGTGAGCCTGTTTGCAGAGGAAAAAGCAAGAAAAAAAGACATTAGATCTTAGAATTTGTCTACCAAAGATACTATACAAGCATTAGAAACAATGTCATCCTTCTGAAGGCAGACTTTCTGCTCTAGCTCCTACTGAAAGAAACAAATACCCAGCACAGTGATAATTCTCCATCTGTTGCCTAGATTTGCTCTGATGAAACTGTAGTAAAGGCTGCTCATGCACTGAGCCAAAGGGGCTTAGTGCTTCCACTACAGTTTAATATATCACTATGCAAAGATTCTATTATCAGAATTTATTTGTATGTCCATGGGTGGAGATAGGCAAGGAGTACTTCTGCCAAGACATCTGTAGAAGTCTCCAGTGCTGCTGAGTGAGTGGCAGGAAAATCCAGTGAACCACAGAGATGCTGTGGGGGAGAGCAAACCAGCCCCCTCCCACAGCCAGCCCTGCTGCATGTAAAGGCACCGTGCCCTGGTTCCCAAGGTCTATTTTGAACTCTGTAATTCTGCAGATGGGAGATGTTAATGTCACACATGGATTTTGGAGTAAATTACAAAGAGCTAATAAACCCAGAGATAAGTTTAGCAGTTCCAGGGAAATGCCTGTAAGGAGTCCAGGCCAGGTCAATGCTCATTCCATAAGGTTTCCCTGCATCCTAAGCAAGTTTACAGCTATGCCCATCCACGTCATAAGCTGACATTCCCAATTCCCCAACATGTGTAGAGCTCATCCTTGCCTCTGCCCTCTTTTTTCTCCTCCTTACTCATTTTTTTTTATTGTAACACGACAATGTCCTAAAAAAAGGGGCCATTTGTGATCCTACTCCTTGGTCACATACATTCCCTAATCTGTCCCTAAGCCCTCTCATTAAAAGCTGTATGATGCACTGCTATTAGTTTTCACGTAAGGGTAATCAAAGCCAGTAGGCACACACATCCCAGAATTATTAAAGGACAGAAGAATACTCTCTCTTGCCCATTTCAAACAGCCTTTGATGTTGGAAATCTAGATGTAGATGAATTGTTTCTCTTGACAACCATGAGCATGCACCTGGAAGAACATCCTTTAAAATATTCCACTAAACCCCTGCATGCCAGTGGAAAAAAAATGGAGGAGCAGCTGTGGACGATTTATGTATTTGCCCACACTAGAAATTATTCACCTGCACTACCCTTACGGTGTGCTCTCTCTGCCAATAAATGCAGGAAGCAATGATAAACAAACTCAGAGTGAGAGATTACAACCTGGGAAAAAGGTTCTGCCAACACATACATAACCACATCATAAGGATTCTTCCTTCTTACTGTGCTCCACTTCTCAAATGTTTAGGTTGATTTGCGATGATTTAACAAATAGAAACTCACTGACATATACTATGCATGTCTAAGGAATCCTGATATGATTCTCATATTTTCATCTATGACAAATTTCTGTGTGAGAGAAAACAGAAGGAGCAGTGTTTGTTTATACTGCAATACAGCCTCTAAGAAGAAAAACAACTATTATCATTCTCGAAGAAGTCAACCAGTACCAAACTACAAATTGAGTCAACTTACTGCATTCAGCTTATCCACTTTCTTCTTTTCAGGAGCCTTCATAGTAGCTGCTAAAATATCATCACCTTTGAATTCCTTATAAAGCTCCAGTAAAGTCTCTCGGGTCTCTGTATTTGTATTTTTCAAATAGTAAGATGGATCTAATTTTGCTTTTTCTTCATCTAGGTAAGACAAAGTTAAATCACTCAGAATTAAAAGAAACACTGTATTTTGTTCTCCTTCAGCTTATTACATATCTAATTACAAAATTTTTTTAAAATTCAACTTTTTTTTAAAAATAAAAAGGTCTAGCAACTGTATTTATTCCTACAGACACAGTGACAAATAGCAATGCATAACACTAATGACAGTGTAACCCAAAATACAGCACAATAAATACATGATGTACAAGAAAAAAACATCAAACCAACTATCATGAAAATTTATTTGAAACCACTAGAAATTATCTAAGTCCATTCAAGTCTTGTAAAATTTTTACAGAACAATAAAGACAAACTACAGTTGGGTACAATATAAACTTCTGTCCTTCATCTCCTCACTGAATGGCCAGGCCTGTGATGCAAAAATCCCTTACTTTGACCAGGTGAATAGCAAGAGATGCTTGCTTGCACAACAGTAGATTAAAAAAACCCAAAAATCAGATATGAGCAGAATAAGCTAACCACTGAGAGATGTCCTTCCAGAAAACAGAGTCAATTCCATAACATCATCTTCAGATTTTCCTTATTTGGGTTGGTGTTTTCTCAGCCTACCTTCAATTCATCCTTACCTGGATCAATTACTTTTATGTTGTTCTTAACATGAAAGAAGTTTGAGACGTTGAACTTATCCAGGTTTGTTGGATCCTGAAAATAATTAAATCCTAATATCAGAGACCTTGATAGGCACCCATTCCAAGCAACAGACTAGTCCAAAGGGCAGACACCACCATAATAAACAAACAGGGAGAGACAAAATAACTTTCATACTCCCCAAACCACAGAAAGATGGAAAATATATAAAGTCATCAACCCAAACCAACATCAGCAATGAGTCTGTTCACAGCAGACTCCTTAGGGATCTGGAATTCAGTTCCAAACATAATATTACACATATATCACCCCCAGAAGTTACCACCAGAGCTCAGCTGAGTCTACCCTATCCTAGTGAAAAGCAAGAACAATGCAATTCCCTGGTTCTTGCCTTTGTTCTGAGCTTTGGTTTAAGATCTATGCAAATGCACATAAGCTACCTCCTGCTATTTATAACCCTGGGCCTGATTTGCACATGCTCTGTGAACTTTTGCAATGCATTTCAAAATACAAATAAAACTCAGAGCAAGTCTCTGCAGTAAGAACTGTTTTGACAGTTGTTTTTTTCACTAGTGCTTACAGAACTATGTTTAAAAATAATGAAAAAAAAATGCTATTATGAAAATTCAATTTAGTGACCACTGGAGGAAAACAGCAGAAGCACACAGTCCATTAACTATGATTCTTTATGCTATCTCTAGGCAACTTTCTGCAGAACTTTGACCTTTTGTTAGAGAGAATGAGACAAGGAATGCCTACTGGTGATCTAGGTTACTTTATACTATTATTAAACAGTTTTTAATCCTCTCCTTACAATGACTTCAAGGTTTTCTCCTCAAGCTCCTCTGCAGCACAGAAAGGTCAAAACATCAGTCCAGGACACCCAGTCACTTATGGAAAGTCTATCTTACAGAAAGCAATTCAAACTTTCAAATAGCAAAGTAACAAAATAATATGCAATAGTTTCTAGTTCAGGATAAAATAATGCAACATACTATGCAAAGAACTGTCTCCTAACATGAATAGTATTATATATATTATCCTAAAAAATTTAACAAAGCTTCTCAGACCACCACAGTTGATAAGAAGTTTGAGAATTTAATCTCTGCCAGAAGTAATGCTTAATACAAGCTGAGCTGCTAGCTTCATAATTTATAAAATGATCTAATTATGCCTTTCATTCATCCCTGAAATGGTATGCTTCCACCAGAGAGTACATTTTTAGTTTTATTGCTGGTAGTAAAACCAAAACACATTTATGAAATCAAGCTGTGTGATTCTCCACCTTAGTGTGACCTCCTGGCTTTCTGCTGTCCCCTTTCCTAACCACCAGATAATAATTTTCTATTGTTTCCTGTCTCACTATACCACTCCAATAGTTCTTCATCAAGACAAAAAAACCCACCCAAAAATTACATCTTTAAAATCTTGCTTTAGAAGCAGACAACCTTTAAATAAAACTACTAAGAAATAGGAAATTTGGATCTATTTTTCAGCCATTTTTCTTTCCTCTGACACCAGCACTCAGGTGTATTTATTATTTATTACTTTACATACATATTTATACATGTGTGAATAGAGATGATTTTGACCCTTGCTTTCTGACAGTCAACAAGATGCATGGAGAAAGATTGGAGAAAGATTGGAGGAAGAACTCAGTGTGTTTTCACAAGACATTTTCACTCCCAAATTCTCCGCAGCAATCATGAGCTGCAGCTTTCCAAGACAGCAATCATTGCCCTGCACATAAATGTACTACCTCAAAAGGTGAAGGAAGGAAGCACTGCTTACCCTTTCAGGAAAGGGAAAAAATATCTGTGTATTAATAGAGATAAATGGATTTATAGCAATCCATGTCTGCAGTTCATGGCAAAACTGAAGGGCAAGACTGACTCCTGAAACCAATTTTTCATGGACAGGAGGAAAGGCAGCAGTAAAAATGAAACAGAAAACACCTTCATGATGTTCTTCTAAATAAAGCTTCTTCATTTATTGATTTATTGATTGCTTAAAAATAAATAAAGGACATCACAACTGCCAGTGTCTTACAAAACCCTGTGCTCAGGGTACCACAAATCAGATTAGTCCACACGGTTTCACAGGCACAGTTCATTCAAACATCTGTGTGGCTTAACCAGCCGAATCACAGGCATTGAGCAACTCCAGCAAAATGTTTACAGTCTCTTTCCTTGCAAGGGGTTTCTCAGGGCTCTCCAAATCACCACCAGCCCCTGCTTTGGCAATGCATCCATTATTGTATGAAGGACAGCAGAGGCCAAAGGCTCCTGCTCCTTGCAGACCAGCTGTCCATCTGCCCTCCGCGAGATCTGAGCTCCAAACCCCAGAACTGTGACCCAGGTCCTCTGTACAAGGTCCTCCCATCACATCCACGTGGGCCATCTGTTCCAATAGAAACCTTGACACAGGTTTGGTTTACAGTGTTGTCCCTTGTATTCCTGGTTCTGCAAAGCAAGAGTCTCACCACACATCCAGAAGGGGGACAACCCACACTCCTACCCCTAAAGAGATTTCCCTCTGGCAGTGGAAGAGGCCCTCAAAAATGGTTCCTCAAATTGAAATTTGAGTATCATCTTGTACAGGACACCTAGGACATGTTTATTCCTCCCTCTAAAATACAGCATCTTGATATACTAAGAGAAGTTCAATCAGAGTTAGTTTGATTAGAATTAGTGTGAATTTGAATTAGCATACTGTGAAAGAACTGCAGTGAATAGTAAGTCAAACACAGGACACCAGTTGCTTCTACCTGACCCCAAGAGCACAGACACCTCTGACCAGTCCAACCTGTGCTGCAGAAGACACAAACCATTTCCTAACCAAGTCCTACAACACAAGATACACATTTTTTAAAGGTAAGACTATGAAAATTTTGTAATTTTGCACAGTCTTTAGACATATCACTTCAGGAAGAAAACTGTCTAAACACTAATAACTAGCCTGCCAAGCTCCTCTCACTGCATCCATGACAGTTACTGGGCACAAAATCAGAGCAGTCCAAACAAGATGCCACAGGGATGGGCAGACCGACATACTCACATTGTCAAAGCCTCAAGCTCTAATCAATTACTTGCTTCTCCTGGTCAGAGAAAGGCTGGACTCATGGGGATGTTCCCAATCCTGTTAAGATTAAGGCCTGGGGCCCAAAGACCTAAAGAAATAATTTCTGTGTAAGTGCACAGAAACCAGAAAGGAAGATGAACCATGGCCTACTTTTGTTTGTCTTAGCATGTTTAAAAATACGTATTCAGAACACCATGGTTGGCAGTCTCAGGGTTTTTTTTACTAAGGTTACGAACCATAAACTTTAGTTTAGCAAATTACTAGCACAGATACAGACTTCAAAGGGTTGCTAACTGTCATCACTGTTAAAAATCTCCTATTTAATGTTTTCCTGAAAGCTGAGGTCTGAAAACAATTAATCTCAAGTTTTATTCCACTTGTGTTTTCCCCAGTAATTTTCTGGTTTTACCTACTTAGGGAAACAGCTTGAACTCTGCTAATCTTAAGCGCCACATACAACCCCCCAAAAAGCAGGTTAAAACCAGCAGGTTTAGACTGTGTGATTTCTTTTAGCCCTGATTTCTCTCTTACCATTTGGCTGGCCATGCTGCATCCCTAATTATCCTCAGGACTGTCACCCTCATATGCCAACCATGTCCCACTTCTTTACCTGCTACTCTGCACATCCATTGGTGCAGGATTCTTCCTCACAGAGACCTCACCCACAGCCATGAGGAAATCTGCTCTGACCTTCTGTCACACAAAGAGCAAATGAGGAATAGCTGAGGAGTGAAATACCAATTAACAGTATGCAGCTCAGCTACCTCCAGCTCTGCTCATTATGTGCTTCCTGCCACAAATGTCAGTGGTGTTTAACAGCTTGTCTGGAGCCATGTCTTGTCCACAGCTGATTAGGTTATATAGAAACAATAAAACTGACATAAGGAAGCACATAACAGTATGAGACTTTTTTCCCCTATAACAGCAGCAAACCTGTTAGCATTTACCCAGACTTGGTGTTCTCTTCTCTTCCTCCCCCCATTTCTGCAGTACAAAGAAGATGCATTTGTTAGCCTGCATCTACCAGGGAAGGCTCTCTGCAGGCTGCCACCAGAGCACTGTGCCTGTTACCCCTGGCACAGCAGGCCAGGGGCTTCATTGCAATTCATTCAGCAAGGAGGAATCCCCCACGTGTGCCTCTGCCTCACCTGCAGCACCACCACTGAGTACAGCCACACTTGTCATTAAATCCCCTGCCAGCACACAGCTCAGCAATAGCTTCGAAGAGTTTCCAGAGCAGGAATAATTTCTTCTGTATCCTCACAAACTTAAGTTTGTCTTTGTTTGTGAACAGAGCCACAGTGGAGGATGACAAATTGACAGGGTGCTAAAGGGGAAATTGTTCTTCACTCCTCTGAACACTTCCTACCAAATGGGATGTGAAAGCTGGGTATTTCAGCATTCTTACTTTGCTCTCCTCAGGACCTCTCACACCTGCTGGGATGGGAAGTCCACCAACGTGTCCAGCAAAGCACTACCTGACCCTGTTCCTCTCTCCACATTGAGCTGGGGCAGACTCTTCCTTCAGCCTGCCTGGTCTTAACTTGCCATTAAGTTCCACATCATTACACAAAGAATAATTTGTATGATACAGGATTGAAACACAATGCAATTTACATTCACACAAATTAATAATAATTTCTACCAGACTATTGACCAGATTTTGTCATAAAGAGTTGACAGCAGATATTGAAATCTAGCACTCAATCCCTCAAAAATTTACTTGGAAGATAATTTCAAATTAGGTTAAACATTTAAACTGAATACTAGCTTAAAACCAGTAAAATATAGGACTGGAAGAATCACTTAGTTCTGCACTGAGGTTTAACATAATATTATTTCAAAAGCTGTGCTCAATCCTACCTTGAAACCAATTGCAAAGTGAAATGATGAACATCAATGAACCAGAATGGCAAGCAGAACAGGGAGGTAAGAACACTGCAAACAAGTGTTAACAATATCAGCTTTTCCATTACAGACACCCTGTCCCCACAGATCTCCAAGTGCTTTACATCCTGCCTTACCCATTAAGTGTAACTAATTAATCTTACAGTACTAGAGTTGTCTGTCAGCTGGGAACACATTCTTGACATTTTCAAGGGATGCTGAGTTAGGCTGAGCTGATCATCTTTCAAGGTAAAGAATATAAGTGGGTTTAAAGTTATGAGAAACACAGACAACATCCAGACAGCATATTCCATTTAAAAGAGATATGAACCAGTACAGTTGGGAGAAAAATTATCTGAAATAATGATAAACTGTAAGGAGAGAGAAACTTGGAAAAGTGTAAGACCTGCACTGCAGAAGATGGAAAACCTGACTTAAGTTTGTAGCAAGATCACAAAGCTAAGAAAAGGAAATTTAAATTTTAGTGTAAAGAGCTACAGTCTAAAAAACCCAGTCATACTGGGAGTGCTGTATCTAGGAAGGGTTATCATATGGAATAATGTCATGTGTGCTCCTGTCATCATCAGCAAGATGCTAAACTAGAATCCGTGACTTCTTCTGCCTCAACAACTCCATTCCAGTACTGGTAATGTATCTTGCACACCAGGACATGGTATTACTCTTTACCTCCTGCCCTGACTGGCTGGATCATATGGCCATATGCTGATGAAAAACTGCCATGCTCCACCCCAGGATATTTGCATTTCAACAGGGGAAAAAGCAATTTCTGTATATGGACTACATGTAGGAAGCACTGCAGATTCCTTTACAAAGAGAAGCACATCTTAGACCTAAGACAGTATTATTAACAACTAAAGTTGTGATTCTGCTTTTTTTAGTTTCAAATTTAAAAAAAAAAGTTGTCCTTTTTAACAAGTAAATAGCACATAAATAACTGCTACTAAATTCAAAGCGACCAGATGAGATGGTGCTTAGCAGAAAAGATAACAGGGTGGATTATGACTCGTGTTTGAATAATATTTAGCACCAAGAACAGGAAAAGCACATTATGCAATTCTGTCTCTTCTGAAAAGAGCAAATCTTTTTTGTTTTGTTTTTAATTATATATATTAGGAGAGAGAAGCCAAGTTTGAGGTCAATTGCTATTCTGGTAAAATCCAAGCAGATGTAGGATTGTCCTTTATGTATCAATAAGGAAAAATATGATCATACAAACAATCTGTAAAGATACATCATTCCTATTTTCCACTTACCACGTTGTATTTCACTACCAAACACAGGTACCCCATCTGTTTCCTAGGACATTCAGAGTCAGCCTCTGGAAATGCTATTTTCTATTGCTAAACACAGCTATTACAGACAGCCCTATTCAGCTGTTCTTTGCAAAGTAAAGAATGTTTTTAATAGCAACTTCCTTTATATCTACTTTTTTGCCAAACAGCAGGGTCAGTGATACCAACTCACTCTCAATTCCAGCTCTCTTGGATACCACAGCACACAATTTACATGGGGGAATGAAAAACAGCAAAGTGATAAATTTCAACACAGAACTGAAAGGTTTTTAAGAGAAGGAGGAATTGGGGTAGAGCTCTGAAACACAACAGATTGCAGTCATGAACTCTGGCTAAGAAACAGAGCCACAGGTGGTGGAGCTTGGCAGTGTGAAGCCTGAAGCCACCACGCTGCCTGCAGTGTTGTCAACAAGAGAGCTTGTAGAGGAGACATCAGTCTGTCTTTCAATAATTTATATGAAGAAAACACTGTGAGAAAATAACAACACATTTCTCTACCACATATACTTAAGCAATTCTAATATCCAGGCTAGTCATGCCACTTCAGGTTGAATCCTGGCCTCAACAGAGCAAGTCAGGGTAGGGCAGCATTTGAATAGGAAAAAATCAAGTTATATGTGCAAGTTTGCAGTGGCTGTTGGGCAGTGCAGTAAATGGCTCTCACTTCTCCTTCAACAGCCTGAAGCCATTTTAGACTGTTTGTTAAAAATAACTCTGAAAAACATATTTAAAACCCGATCTGGTAAAAGGTCAAATTTTATCTGGTCAACAGCATTCAGATGGTCAAATCTCTTGCAGTCCAATCCCAAGATGGGGGTGTCTTTGCTATTTCTAAACTTATTTAAGAAGAGTGTAGCACAAGACTGTACACTGCAGAAGTTAACACCAATCCATAATGAACTGTTTACTTAAGAGGATCAAATCTACTCACACATTATGAACACCCCCCTAAATGGAGGTGGGAGAGGTGCAGGCAATGTGTGACTGTGACCTTGGACTGCACAACTATCAGAATCTACTTAGTCTCATATTAGACATATTCCTCCAAACAAAACAGAAGCCCAACATGTCAAGAATGAAGATGAAAAATATTGATAAAAACTCACATAGGGAATGACTAAATTTTTAGATGTTGCACTTTGAGATTTAGGGGACTAGAGCAGCTGTGAAAAATCAAAGCTAGGCAAGTAACAGGAAGACACTCTTTATACATACATTCAATTCCAACCCTACAGAACATACCAAAATATTTTTTTAGCAACTGCACATTTCAATTATTTGTTCAAAATAACTTGGTTTTCCATACGGGTACACAGACACATTTTTAGACACTTGTCTTTTTTTACTTTTCCAAATCCATTAGCAACCATGCAGTTACACAGAAATAACATTCTGTTGGGAGCTTTCAATCTGAAAAAAAACCTGTATTTTTTGCATCCATTGGAATAAAAACATTTTACTTTGTTGCTTTAGCTTGAACAGCAACAAGCCCAAATGAACAGAGGAAAAATATTTAAAAACATGCTGTTAAGCACTGGGAGTAGGGAAGAAGGGCTACACTTTATTTAAATTTAGACATAAATGAAAAATATTTTTCTATTTGAATTAGACTGTATTAGTCTTGGCTAGTGGCAATTAAGTGTTCATGAGATGCATACTAACTCATGAATTCAATAATAATGATCCTGGAATATTTTTTCCCCTGTTTTGAAACCATGCAAGGTTAAAAGTACCTATTTTTAAACAAAAGTTTTAGATCTTTTGATACGAAATTTTATCTGTAAATAACTATCTTTTACACTGTAAAATTTACAATGCCCTTTTAATTTAGGTTTTAATTTTCTTAAAATCAGCAAAGAACCAACATTGGTATCTATTAAAAAGAAAAACATTCCAAACAAGTAATTAGAGAAAATCCTCTGGTTTGCTGCTTGTTTTATTCTACATTTAGAGAAACATTCCATGGAAAACGCTTTTCTGAAGCTTTTACTCTTTTATACATCTTTGAAAGAGTAAAACAGACAATCCACTTCAGTCTTAATGTAACATGTCAAGTTCCTAAAAGTTTAAATACTTTACATTCTAAACATTGTTTCTTTTGATACCACAGGCCACATGAGGCAACTTACTACTCTCCCAGATTGTTATATGGCATCTTTGTGACTCATCTGGATAACAAAGAAAATACAGCAGAGTTTTTCTGTTCAGTTACTCTAGTTTCCTGCCAGAACAGTGTATATAGCATTTCACCCTCTGCAAAAAAACCAAGCTGTATGGTGTGAGGTGTAACAGAAAGAAAAGTTTACCTGCAGTGTGACGATGTCTTGCCGAGTGAAAGGCTCATCTGTCAGGAGATCCTTGTAGCTCTTTGGTTTTATGTTCAGCTGCTCCACTGCCTAACAGCCAGGCAAAGGACACAGACAGCAAAAATCAGATTCTTGTGTGTAAATGTTACAAGTAAATATGTGATATCGATAAAATCTTAAAGTACAAACCATAAAGAAAACAACACTGGATATGGGTTCATTAATTGAAGGATTTCTTTGCTACTGAAAAAATAAATAAACCTTGCTTTTACAGTAAGGATTATGCAAAGAAGCCACGATTAAAATTCCACTTGGGTTCACATAAATGTTCACAAAACACAAATAAAAATGCAGTTTAAGTGTCCATTAAGGCATTTTTTCTCCTATTCCCCCAGCTCCAGCTAAAATGCTCTTTTTCATTCACTGATATGAATAGAAATGAGGCAATTTGTGTTTTTGTGATGACACTGTATCAGAAAGAAGACAACAGAAAATTTGGCTATTATTTCAACTGAGGAGCATGTAAGAGCTACTCACTTTGAAATACAAGATTCAGTACATGCAGATTAACTTAAGGTTTTAGAAATATTACTTAATTCATATTCTAAAGTTGTTCCTATTTTGAAGGCTGAAGTTGGACAACAATTTGTGAAGTTAGTTCATCTCCCTGTCCTTTAATTTCCCTGGCTGTAAAACAAGAATAAAATTTACCTGTATTTCTAAAACATTTTGTGGTCTTTACTGAAATGCATCAAGTATAAAATATTAGTAATGGAATGCAACAGAGAACCTACCTCATAGGCAAACACATTTCCAGTAGTCTTGATGGCCACAATATGGGAGTTATTGGTAAATACAGTAAACAGCACTGGACAGTGATACTTGCCTGATAGAGGGAAAAAAGTTTAAATTTCACATGAAGACCTGTAACTGTTTTGATATAGCTAATTTCTCTGATCTCTGTGGATGATATTTACATTAATTTTTAATATAAAGTGTAACTTCAGTGTGTATTCAATGGTGTTTCAACAACGTTTTGATTCTCCAGGGACAGAAAAGGTGCTAGAAAAAGTAAGAGTTAAGAGAACTATAAAACAAGCAAGGAAAATGCAGCTCTGAAATCTGTTGCCTTCAATCCCCCAACATGGAACTTTGTCCAGCTTGCTTGATAGTTATGAAATACCACAATACAATTGCTACTGTTGTAATCAAAGATCTATTGATAACATGAGCCTGTACCTTGTAACGAGTCCAGTGCTCTGTATCACTCTTGTTCTCAGGAATAAAAGTTTAGCTTACAGCCTACAGAAAAGTTCACAATAGCTGTTGTGCTTTAAGCAGGGGGAGCATTTTGTATTCAAACGTGGCAAGCAGAATGCCATTAAATCTGAACACGTTACTCAATAAGGTACCCAGCTTCTGCTCTAATCAAGCTGTGAATTTTCCCAGGAGGGTCAGCACAAATATTAAGCAAGTCAACAGCAAGCAAACTGATGGGAGGCAATGTAGGAGGAAAAAGAAAAATGTCTGGATAATCTCAGCAGAAAGCAATTAGAAGAAGGTTATTAATACTTGATCAGTTTGCTAGACCTGGGGGTTCGAGTGAGATTTTTGAAATAAGTTGAGCCTATTTGGTTCTTTTTTTCCTAGTTACCATTTGAAAATCAAAGTTGGGCCTATTTGGTTCTTGTTTTTCAAATTACCATTTGAAAATCAAAACCAGCAGGGAGGCCAGAACAGGCTGCTCCCAGCACCTGTGAGGACAGGGGAGGCAAACACTTACAGAGACTGTGCTCACTGTGCCATCAGAGGCAGCTCTGCCTCCCTGCCTAAGTCAAAGCTGAGGACACTTTTGTTAATGCCACCAGGGCTGAAGGAATTCATTGCCACAAGGGACTGAAACTCAAGAAGTTTAGAAAGGGATTTTTGGAAGCGGCATCAGGGTATGGCCCAACTGATGGATACAGAAACACTCTGGTAAAATGTGAGGCCTTGTTCCAGCTTCATAAAAAAGAGCAAGTCACCATATTCTCAGTTCTAGGACAAGCAAAACTGCTGAGGGCACACACATGTTGATCTGGATAGAAGGTACTCAACTCATAAGTGATCACTAAATGTGAGAAACTGCAATGTCCACAGACCTTTTGCATCATATTTCTGTGTGAACAGAGAAGATCCTACATATGTAGCAACCATTCCACATCTTACAATTTAAAGAAAAGTTTGCTGATAGACAGAAATGCAACATTTAATTTTTGTCTTTTGTTGCATTTTCCTGTGATTGGTTAATGACACAGAATGCACCTTTTTAAGGAAAAGGCTTCTAAGACTGTATGGCTGTTGTCATTCCAGCCCAGCATTATGAACTGGACTTCTCCAGGGAAAGCACAATGTCATGGTATCTTTCAAAAGCTTTGGCCACACTGACTGTTGATCAAGTTTTAACACCCTGCTCTTGAGACAGATGGAACACAAAGTGCAGAAGAAATCTATCAGCTACAGAAAAGAGCTTGTAATCCACAGATTTTGGTAAAATAAGGAGACAGACACTCCAGAATTTTATTCCCACCTAATCTTTGCCATTCTCATTTCAAAGAAATCATTATCTGCTTTGTAGAAGATGAATTCATCTCCACTCTTCTCTTTTGTTCCTACCATGCTCTCTTAGGAAGCACATTTTATATCTTGCAGAAATAAAACTCGAGGCAACTGTCTTGTGTGCTTCTATTCATAAAATCCCACGTGTTCATTTAAGTCTAATCCCTTTTATAAACAAAAAGCTGTTCAAAACCAAGTGAACAGCAAATATTGCCACAGGCAAGTTAGAAATAAGATAACATTACAGAAATTTCACTCTTTCTGATTCTTTCCTTAAAGTAAACAGTACCTTAGTGCAGTAGCAGCTATAGTAAAGTGAAATTGCTGAATAATTTACAGCTCCCCAGTGTAAAGAAAAAGAGAAATGGAACTTTGGAGGTAAACATATCACTCACAAGAAGCAATTACTCTACTCAAAAAATAAAAACCATGATAGAGAACACAAACTACTTAAGTTCACCATGAGTAAGGCAAACCAGAGCTTATTGAAGCACTCATTAAGGAAAAAAACCCAACAAAACACCACCACAGAAAATGACTGCACTTACCTTCACTGTTTTTAGCAAAATTCAGTTTTATAAGTGATTTGGCATCCAGTTTCTAAAGAAAATAAAGCATTAAAAAGATTAATCACAACAGAATGTAACCATGGAAATAAGAGGAAACTGTAACATCACTGTTAGGACTTTAATAGTACATAATTTATTAATAATATATTGCAAGTCGTCTGAATCATCAGAACCCTGGGAATTCAAGTCACAGACAGCCCACAAAAACAAGGCTCAGGGAGCCTGAGAACTGGGATACATTTGTTTACAGGGCTGTATTTGACACAGTACAGTGCTAACCATGGGGAATCAGCTCGAGGAGTTGCACAACTCTTAGCACAGACTGAAAAGGGAGTTTGCATGAAAAGCTAAGAGGCAAAGATCATTGCTGCTGATAAAAAAGGGCAATTCAGCAGGGACCTCTGATGAAAGTCATAAAGCCAGCAAACCATTTTGGCAATCAAGCTCAATGCCTTTTCTGAAATAACTGTAATTTTCTTTTTACTCAGGAAATGTGCAGTGGAGCCCACATGACAGCCAGCAATAATAAAGAGAAACGGAGGCACAGGTTCTCTGGAGAGGCACTTGGGGTCACAAAGGGAGTCCCAGGAGGGATTTTCAGCCACTTAATCCCCAGGTAACAATTCTACTGAACAGGGAACTAAGATTACAGCCAAGGTTGGGATAATGTTCTCCAGCTCTAGAGAGGACACTGCAAACTGAGTTACTCCTGCTCTCCCATGCTTCATCAGAAGGATGTCTATGGCATTTTTCTGCTGCCCCCTCTCTGGAAGGGTTTTCTGACATGGGAAAAGAAGAGCTGTTGGGCTGGCAAACATTTCTGGACAATCAGGCTGCTCCTGTCCTGCAGCCTTCCCTAAGACATGGAAGCTGCAAACACACCCAAAATAACAGTGAACCTTCAGTAACATGACAGGCCCACGTATGCCAGTCATTCCATGGGGTCAGGATGTGATTTGGGTACATCACTGGCAAGACAGGGCACATCACAGCCTGGGTGATCCCACCAGCACAGCCTGCTGGGATGGTCAGGTAGTGCTCGACTGGGGCACCCAGCTGGAGACGAAAGTCCAGCCCAACGAGCTGCAGGGCTGAGTCAGGATCTGAGACTTATAAAAAAACAAACCCTTTGATTGTATCAGCTGTCAGAGACAGTTTCACTGCCAAATGGATCCTTAAAAGCACACACAGGACAGGCCTTTTAAAAGAAACAATCGGTTCTCTTCTCAAAACACACACCTGAAGAGATTAGGGAGGTTTTTATAACCCAGACAGCTCTTTTATAAACAGCTACGAGTGGAGATCTGCCAGCCCCGGTGCCGACACTGCTGCTTCAATCATTATGGCAAAGAGCAATAAAGAAATCGTGTGAAACTAAGTTAGTGGGCTTTCTGTGCCTAATCAAAATTCATATTCTAGGTTTACAGAGTACATGTTATGACAGCTGGACTCATTCGTTTATAAAAGGCGCTTCTCAAATTGCTCTCAACCAACTGGCAGGCTCATTTGCTGCCAGAAAGGTAACAATCTCTCTAATTTATTAGCAGGAAGAGCAATGAGAACTAGTAGGAATAAGGTGGGAATGGATAAAAGAGGCCAGGTTTGGTTATATTTAGTTATGTGATGGAAAACCAGTACCGCTGCTTTTTCTTAAGTGGATTCTCAAAAAAACCACCCACAACACTCCAATATCTGCCCACTGCTGGGGTACAAAGAAGGAAAGCAAAGGCAATGGCAGCTTCTGAAATGACTAAGTGAATGCAGAGATTTATTTATTTATTTATCTTCTTACAAGAAAAAAATTATCAAAGAAGTAGTAGGGGAACTGCAGAGTTGCCAAAATTATCATCTGATCCTGGACAGATATGTTCAACCTAAACAACTGTTAACACAAAGCAGCATCCATCTGTGCACATGTTGTGCAACAGCCCCAAGATTATGTTTCAGAGAAAGCTTCTTTAGAAATACAACCACTGGAAACATTGGTAATTTCAAGAAAGGTCCTTAAATTATCCTCCTGTCAGACCTGAGGTATGCCCAAAACATATGAGCATCTTTAAAGAAAAATGGAAACAGTTCCCTAAGAAACAGTTTAGCGTGATTAAAGATTCAGATTTATACCTTGACAGAAATTTAGTAGAAAAGACAGACTAAACTGCTGTGCAGACTTTAAAGGTAGCAAGAGCTGCAGTGCACTGTTTCATCTGTCACCGTATGATGTATTGTTAGAAGAGCTGCCAAGTCCTCGGACTCTCACTCTGCACCCAGGGAAATAGTATGGTATTTCAGGTCATACCTTTCCATAATATGGAAAAAGGTTATTTTTCAGCATCAGTTACTCATGGTGCACCAGCTGCTTGTGCTGGATCTGCTCCCCACAGAGACCAGCACTTACACAGTCTTATGTCAACAGTAAATAAAAAACAATGATTGTCATACAGGAGTTGAAATACTGCCTGGAGTGAGAACTCTGTAGTGAAGTGCTGTACGAATATTACAAACTTTTATTGCCACAGGCTGGCCTTCTATCAGGCTACTCTTGAAGAAGTGACCTTGACACGTCAGCTTTGGAGTAGCTCTGTGCTTCGGCTTGCGTGGCAAGGCAAGAGGGGGATTTAGTGTTTCGTCTAAGGAAATCTCTGGAGCCTCAGAACAGCAAAACCAGGTGATGATCTGCTACAAAGGATTGTTCTGTGCCCAGGACCAGGCTACAGGATCTGGCAACTGCACATAGAGCAGCCACAAAGGAGGGAGTCCACACACCAGGACTTCCAGAAGGTCCAGTTTTGAAACACCTACACATTACCCAGGAAAGGGTAAAAGGACAGGATATAGGCCACTGTCTAACATCATTTTTTTCCTCTCATTTCACACAAAAACAGGATTATCTTGCATGTGGGTGAATCTCCTTTTATTTATTCTCCATCAAAAGTCAAAGCTTTCCAAGTACCATCACACAGTTTGTTGCCATGGAAATGACTGTTATGCCACAAATGGGTGCTGATCTTCATGGGAAGAGACAGCAGGAGTGAATGAATCCTAAAATGAGTTAAAGTACTTGTTTTCATCTATTTTTTATTATTAATAAGGCTTAAGAGAGAACAAATGTTGCATACATAGCTCAAGTTCAAAACTATTTTCAACCTGAGTTTCCCTGACACACACCCACCATCCAGTTTCAGCCACGCTCCAGTTAAGAAAGCAAGAGGAAAAAAAGTGTTTATTAAAAACACTTGATCTAATTAAATTCTAAATTCCTAATGAAAATGAAAAGGCCACAAGCATCTGCCACTTCCCTTGAGCAGAAATAAGAGCCGCATATTCCCTTCTAAAAATATTTTATGCAGAAATACTGGAAAGCAGACGCATTTCATGGCACGTAGTGCCAGCTGCTCCACAGCAAGGAAGGGCTAAAAAAAAAACAAATGCAAAACCGTGCGAGCTCTTTTCTCAGCTGACTCCTCTCTCACAGGCACACTTCCACAAAGGCAGCCAAGGCTACTTTTGGCCATGACCTACTTTCCTGCGGCAGCGAGAAGCCCCAGCGCCCCGCACGCTCTCATCTGTCAGCTGACAGCAGTGGCTCCTGCGGGATCCCAAAGGGCAGCATCCTTTATTGATAGCCAGGCAGAGGTGATGACGCCACGGAGGTTAGTGGGGCACTGTGGCAGCTCGCGGATGGAACACGCCGATTGTTTCGAATTAAATCACTCTCTGTCATCGCTGGGTGTCTCATGCAGATATGACCTACAATCCCCATGCATCCATTAGTTACACTCGCTGAATCTCTTTGGTCTCTGGCTGCACGTTCTTCTTGTTAATGAGGCTCTGACCCTGTTGGATATGCACCAGCCTGAAAAGCAATCAAAAAGGGCTCCACTGATTCTCTACCCACACATGGGCAGAGTTGGTGACGTGCAGCAAGAACTGCGTTTAGTAAAGACAGACTTTCCCATCCTACCAACAGTAACTGAGTAAGTGTTCAAATGTTCAGCACTTGGGGATTGGACTCTGTCAGGAACACACAAAAACCCAGGGAAGCTAGTACTGGGGTTGTGTGGCCAGGTTTTTGTAGCAGGAGGCTACAAGGGTGGCTTCTGTGAGAAGCTACTGGAAGCTTCTGCTGTGTCCAGCTGGCTCCAGGATGGACATGCTGCTGGCCAAGGTTGGGACAATCAGAAATGGTGGTAAGGCCTTTGGGATAACTTATCTAAGAAGAAAATCTCTTCTTACCCTTATCTCAACCCATGAACCCCCAGTGACATTTTCTCTCCCCTGTCCAGTTGTGGAGGACCAGGGAGAGAGGGGCTTTGGCAGTGCCTGGGGTCCAGCCAGGGCCAACACACTACATGGGGAAAAATTAATGTGTCACATCTGAACTGGTTCATAACAGGAGGTCAAAAATCATTCAGAGCTGGCATGGCCATTTGATGGTTTTTCATCCCACCAAAACAAGAAACACAGAGTTACCTCAAGCAGAAGAGAAAGCCAGAACAAACACTAATATTGAAACGCAGTGTTGCCTACCAAGTACCAAGTTTAGCTTAACAACAGCAAATGAATTCTGTATTACATGCTTTGGTTCCTTTAGAGATGAGACCTGTTACGTATAACTTTGCATACAACTTCCCATTTTAAGAAGCCCTCTTACAATTTTCCTTGCTATAAAATCTTCACAAAAAATGGGGACATGAATTCAATGAACAGTACTGGAATAATTCCATGTATAATGTTACTTATTTCAGATCCTGTAAACGGATTTAATGATGATAAAGGGCATTGGAAATCCTCAGGTCTACACATTAGGGTTTACAATTGGAAACAGCAGCACTGTTTTAACGAGATAAGCCATCTATGTGTAGTTTAACACTGCATGAAAAATTTGGGCTCAGCAGCCAAGAGGCCAGAACAGCCTCACAATTCAAGGTATTATTTCTACGTTCAATTCAACAACAAAAATGCTCCATATTTATCACAGCTGCCTACCTAATGCTAAAAAGATACCCTCAATTCACATTCTTGGATGAAGCTGCTGTTTAACTGCAGTTCTCATGTACTGCTGGGCTAGAATGGAAATGGACACAGAAGATCCTTCATTACACACTTCCAGACCACTGTATTTACATATTTAAAAGTTAATTAAACTGACACCATATGGTCACCAAAGCCTTGTCCAGAGAACCATAAAGATATGGTTGATAACACACACGGCTCACAGATACCAGCAATAATGCTGCTCTATCAAAGAGCACATTAACAGAAATTACCATGAGAAAAAGATGTGTGGCTGCATTGCAAGATCAAACCTGCAGTCTTAATGCAGTCAGAAGTCTACCAATCCAGAGACCCACAGCCAAATACAGTTCAAAGAAAATAAAGCTTTGCAGAAGCACCAAAAATCTAGTCTCCAATTTTAGTGAAAAACAGGCAAGTAAAGATCTGTGGGAAACCTCATGCTGCATCTCATTTAAGGCTAGAGCGCTTCACAGCTGCTAGTTTTTCAAGTGTCACAGTCACAAAATCCCATCCAATGTGCACACTTACACCAAAACACAGAAAAGGAAAAGAAGAGACCATCTGTTCAGTCTGTAAAACCTAGATGTAAATACTTTTTTGCTGTAAGGGACATAATGCATTAGAAATAATGGTAGAAACATTTATCTGCCGTGTCCAGAGGTGGGTTACTGGATCAAACACTGCCCACCACCAGCACAGTCAGCAAGGTGTGAAGGAGGAACAGCAGCTTGACCAGTGACTCATGACACTGGAAGGTTTTATAAGTCTTTTTTTGATAAAGCACTTGAGCAGTAAGTAGAGGCAAATCTCACCTTCACCCTCGCTGATTCCCAAAGATACAGGGAATTGAAAAATAAATCCCCTTTTTAGGATAGATGAAGGCTAACTATTAGTAGTGCTGGGTACACTGCTGTAAAACACACAAACAACTCTGGTAAAGAAAGAACCAGCTATCCATGTTTGTCAGCAACAAAGGAGAGTGGGAAATTTTCAGAAAACTCGAAAAAGGAGTTATCTGTCAGGATATGACTCAGTGGGATTTTCATCCCCTTGACCACCCCTGTGTTTTATGACCATTTCCAGTTATGACACATGACTTCCTGGTCATTCCTCAGGGCAGGAATCATGTCCTCATATGTTTCTATCCAGGGGCCTTGAAAATTTATGGTCACTAGTCAATTATTAATGCATTTAGACTGTTGAGTAAAAGCTAATAATTTCTGAGGCCAATGAGGTAAGACGACACGGCTCAGTTGCTGCATATTGAAGAGTTCATCTCGTTCAAAGTGGATTCTGGGCATTTGAGCAGCAGCCTGTGTCTGCTGCCCCAGACAAAAATGCACCTGGAGAGAGATGCTTGACAACGACAGCTGTAACCACCCGTGTCTGAAAGGCTGCTACTGCCCACAGAAATACAGGCAGCAACATCCAACTGGAAACAACAAAAAAAAAAGAGAAAAAGAGGAACTACTGCTCATCCTGGCTAACTTATAAATAAATACCTGCTTCTGAAATGACCCAGCCTACCAAAAGAAAATGCAATTAATTGCCATTTTCTCAAAGCACCTTTCCTCTCACATACACTGAAATGGTTTTTGGTTTTACACTATCGTGTAATATATCAAAGTATTATCAAAGTATTTCAGGAAGAGATTAGAAAATATTCTCACCCTGTAGCAGGCACTCACACAGCACTTACTGTGTATGATTAAGATTAACTCTGTTCAAAGAAGATATATTCAAATTTAAGAGATGTGGAGGAGAACTCTGACCATGTAGGGTATGGAGAACTTAAAGGCATGAAGAACATCTGACAGGAAAATACAAGTCTCAACAACAAAATGTCAAGAAAGCATTAAATTCCTTTATGCCAAATACACAGCTGTAAACACTAACAGAGAGAAGCACAATTTTGGCACAAATACAAACAAGACTAAGCTGGTCAAACCCAAAATTTACAGAAGATATGTATCAGATGAAAAACCATCAGCAGAAGCTCTCAGCAGCCATAGCAGGCAGAAAGCAAACACTGGTTCAAGACAGAGCATGCAGTTTGCAAAGCAGACTGAGACAGCTGAAGACCTCAGACAGTCTTCCAGTTTTCTGTTCCTGATCATTTCACTCCTCTTACTGCAACACATGAAAACCAAGTTCGATTTGTCTGAATCATTTTTCAACAACAAAGCTTCCCTTGGCTTTATTTCTGTAAGCTTTGTTCTCTGCTCTGTAATAAGCTGTTACTCACCCAGAAAAAAACTGTATTCCCACCCCACACTGAAACTTTTCTTACAAATAAACAGGAAAAAAATCTCACTTCAAATATACAGGAAAAATATGGTAAGTTTAACAAAAGGGGAAAAAAGGGGGCAATTGACATTTAAACTTATGCAATATCTGAAGGCCTGACTGAGTTGCATCAGACAAATTAAGAAATACACTTTGAATTTCAAAGCTGAAGATGTGCCGACGTCTTCTGACATGTATGTGAAAGGAGTTCTCTAGAGAAAAATTAAAATTCTCTGTTATACATCACTCATATTACATCCAAATGAGACCTGAAGTTACTGATCCACCTAAATGATCACTCATTTCCAAAGCCCCAAGGAGAAAACACAGCGGACTACTTGGATTTCAGGTGCTGTGCTCTGATGCTGAGGAAAAAAACAATGTGAGAGGGATATGACTCACCCTGACTTCCACATAATGAAAATTATCTCAACTGGTCAACCTATTTAGCTCTTAATTAGACAGTCCCAGCACTCTAGATATGGAAAACTCATGTGGACATAGCCTGCCTGTGGAAGTCTGCACAGCATTTTCCTGCCAGTGTTTTGTATCTAGACAAAAGATGAAAATGCTCAAAGCACCATCTCTTTGGGAATGGTAAGTGCAGAAAACTTTTCAAGACAAAGACATGAAAAAGCACAAGGAAAATTTGACTCCAGCTTCAACGTGCCAGTTTTAGATGATCATCAGAATGCTAAGGTAACATTACCACCAGGTTACAGAAAGGCCTCAACAAACACTCTGAAAATGCCTCCCACCGAACATTATCTACAGCTATTGCATTTTCCTGACAATGTACACTGCTACACTGGCCTGAAAGGGGTCACCTTCAAACCATAGGTTTTTGTCTGATGACATCCATTATTTGCTGCTCATTATCTAGAAACACACCTGGAACAACACAATTAAAGCAGCAATCTGCAGTAAATTACCTCACAGACCATAGAACTGAGTTAAAAGCCATTGTCACTGTTGATTTAGCCAGTAAGGGTCACATGAAATTTGAACTTGTCCTCTTCCCAGTTCAGGCCCAAGATTTGTTCCACTTGACTCAGGGTTGGATGAGTTTTGTCTGTGACTGTGATCTCAACACCTCTGACTCAGTAATGTGTGAAGCTCATCCAACCCACTTTCAGGAATCCATTCCTGAAACACAGGAACCCTGCACTGATTATGTGACAGAGATGGAAAGCAATTTGTAGTGAACCATAAAGTCCTGGTTGGAACTTGAACTGTGCTTTAACACCTGTTCCTACAGTACTTGATATTTCCCACATTGCTCACACGCTGTTTTTTTATTCAGAATATTGAAAAAGCAGAAAAAAACCCCCTAAGCCCTCTTTCTCATTATGTTCACTCCCTGGATGAAGAAACAATTATCAGTGTTTTCTATTTCTATCTCTATGCTTTCAAAATACAAACATGGTAAAAATACTTTTATGTTTAAGGAAGTTTCACCTTTGCTCCAATTTCTGCATCCTTTTCAGACAGGATTTCCCTTATTTAGATAGCCAAAGACTTTTTTAGTGCATTAAAAAAAAGTGTTGTAAGGTTGTTTGTTCCTTTTTTAAATGAGATTAACAAATTAGCAGTAAAAGAAGTAATCTTCTTCATATCCTCTTCATTAAACCAGGTCAGCAAGCTACACTGCAAAACCAGCAACTGATTGCTGTGGGATCTATGAGACTCACTGAAATGTAGCTGACCAAATTGAAAAGAAATCATGATTTCAACAATAAAATGAAGTAACAATAGCTGCCAGCATTTGGAAGATCAATATATTTAAGGAATGTATTTGAGAATGATTTTCCAAGTTTTGAAATAACAGATTTAGTTGCAATTTTTTCTTTTGAGGGTAAGAAGTTACAGGTTTTGAAAGTGCCTGTAGTTATTATGGCAAGCATCATCTTACCAACCTTACTTCAAACAAATGATTGATAAAAAGGGCACTGTTTACATTCCTCATGAGCAGTGCTGGAGGGAAGAGGTGTCCACTGCAGGCTGTCATTGCTGCAGGGCATTGCAGGTACAAGCTCTCTGGTGCTTCCAAAGCCCAGATCAGACAGGCTTACTGCAGGAGCCAGGCACCTGTACTGCCACAATTATTTCATCATGTTAGTCATAATTTCACCCCAAGTCAGCTATATTTGGTAAATACAGGATTAAAGAGTGTGGGAGAAAAATAGCAAATATTTATATTGTACACAGAGCAAAGCTTTGTGTCCAGCTCTCTCTTTTTAAAAGGCAGTTGTCTCACTGGGAAAAGTCAGGGATTTTTAGCCTTCTGACTCCAAAGTTGGTTCTCATTTTCCATGTCAGTGGCTCTGCCTTCTATTATTTCTTCATATGCACCAGACTCCTCTTTATGGTTATCTTCAGAGGCAGCCTAAGCAAAAGGCTTTTCTAACCTGTAAAAAACCCTCAGAATTTATAAAAAGTTTCCTCCTTAACCTAGTGAGAAGCTAAAACCTTGTGATGCTTAAGAAAACACCCTCTCTGGCCTGCAGGTCTGGATCTTAACCTTGCATGGGATGGGGCAAAGCACAAATTCTGTTCTGCCTCATTCAGACCAGAAATGTGACTCTCAGTCTCATAAATCCACCACACAGCATCTTCAGGTCTCCTAAGCTGACTCTTAGGCCAGGCTAAATTAACTGGACTGAATCGAATTAACTGGCTTTCCAGTGTCCAAAAGAATTAAATTCCCAAAGAAAAGGGGGAACAAGGGACAAAGACAGTAGCTACTTCTGAGACAAGGGAACAGAGATATTTGCCCAAGGTTACAGAGCCTTGATAGAGGCTGAAAGCACAGCCACAACAATCTGGTCTGCCCACACACAGTCACAATGTCACTGAACCAGAGTGGAAAAAATAGGTATTGACATCAGACACATTACAATGCACAGGAGGAAAAATAGCTCAGCCCACATGTAACATATCCACGTAACAAAGAAGAACAATTTCCTTGAAATTCCTGTCAAAAGGCACGCTGATCTGTTCATATTTGAGACTCCAATCAACCAGACATGCTCTGGCCAATCTCACTACTTGAAACAGGTATCCTGATCCCAGCTGGCTGCCTCCTGTGGGCACACTGGTCAGACTGTCAGAACGTCACTACATGAAACATTCTGGCAAGCCTGCAACACTCTGCAAGCCCAAGACACCAAAGTGCTGTTGTCAGTAAAAAGGAATGAGCTAACTATCACTTTCCTCTTTATTCTATGCAATTTTAGCATAAGGATAAGCCAGGGCAGTGTCCTGACAAAGCTGACAAAAAAAGGGAGCCAATGCCAACTGACAGACTGTAGTTCAGCTGCAAGAAATGCACTGCTTCTTCCAAAATTATTGGTGTAGCAGTAAAACAAGCATTTTTTACACCAATGCATTCTTAAAAAGGGGTGGGGGGGATAAATCTAAAGTTACTCTCTAGAATAGCTCATGGTAAATTCTAGACAAAGGTCAACGGTGATTTGCACTGCAGCATTTCTTTAAAAACAAAGGCTAGTCCAATAGTTTAGGATTCAGAAGAATCAGAGAAATCCCTTGTAGATCAGTTCACAAAGAGCCAATTAATAAAAGACTAGCACAGTCCTACCCCCTGGAGCACAGCAAAATATATTAATGACTGCAAGGCTCTCCAGTTCTCCACTGAGGGGTCCACTTCAGAAATAAGACAGCTAGACAGAACCAGTGAGTGCCAAGAGTGCACCATTAACACCCCATTTTCAAGTAGTCTATTGACTTCTCTAAAGTATCTGTCCTGTAGCAAACCACAACCAGAGAAGTACAAGCCACAAAGGGTTTCATTACTATTTTTTACTTCAAGACAAATAAACAGAAAAATTCTCCAGAGCCTCATCACCAACCTGTGCAAAGTAACTTCATAAGTTACTGTACACAACATGGCATTGCAGCTAATCTGGCTCAATTCCTCTCAAATAAAGAGAGTCCTGAGTTTCTCTAAGTCATCAATTCATTATGAAAGATACTTTGTGGTTTCCATGAAAAAGCTGCACAGGGAACAGAGGGTGCCCACACAGTGACAGATTCAACAGAGGACAGAGCAGTCCAGAGATGCACAAGCTCAATTCACTGACTTCCTCTGCCACCTACCCTGCCTTATCCCAGCACTCCTATCCCATTCCTGCCCAATGCCATCCTCCCCTTCCAAAAACCTGAGCTATCCCTCTGGAAAATAAAATCTAAATACAATCCTTCTTTCAACCCCACTCTTCAACTTAGAGCTCCACAGGGCTGGATTCAGCAGGGCTGTGTGCTATTCTGGAGAACAAGTGCCTCCTCTTTCTTCCAATTGATCTGAAACACCTTGGTCCTGTGGAGGAGAGAGCTGTACAAGCACCAGTCCACCACAGAACAAAAGGGGGAAGAAAGAGCTCCCCAGAAGTGATACAGAGGAAAAGGGGTGGATGAACACTGAGGAGAGCTGGAAGTGCACTGCAGATCAACCACAGAGGGAAAAGTCTGGTAAACTAACAGGTCTCAAGGCCTGAATTCCTTTAAACATTTATGGTTCACCAAGTATATTCTGCACAGTCTCCCTCTCTCTCCATTGCACAACACAATCAGCACAACGTTACACTTCTTGCTTAGCATTTACTTGAAGCAATTTTAAACCACATCATGGTTCACAGTCTGCAATGAGCTGCTCTGAGTGAAAAAAAAAGATCTGGTAACACCCCAAAACTCCCAGCCAATGCAGAGAGCAGCAAGGTGGTGAGAGGCTGGCGAAAACAAATGAAATAGCTGTAATTTCACTCCTTCCCAACAACACACTGTCCTCCTCACGTGTGAAGAAAGACCTTCAATCATCTCACCATTGCACAAACACACCTGCAGGAAGATTAAGTCTCAGACAGGCTGTTCATGTTTAGAGTTTGGAATGTTGCACCTGTATTTAGCTTCTTCTCGTATCTGTCTGACGGGAAGATCTTTAATCAAACACAAGATGTTTCAGAAGGAATCTCACAGCCCAGAGCCATCGGCAATCCTGGGCAATAGCTGCCACCCAGTGCCTGGAAAAGTAACTGCACACACTGAAGGAAAAGACAAATCTCAGCTGCTCAAAAAGCAGGAGTTTCTGCTCAAAATTTTCCTCTGTGCCCTCATAAACAATGCACTTTAACACATCAGAAAAAAAAAATCATTCTAACAGGGAAATATTTCCTCTACTTCCTGTTCATTCAGTGTTTTACAACTTCATGCTACTACCGAAAATAATCCCTTCATAATTGTCATTTACGCAGAAAAAGGGGGGAGAGACCCACAAAAGTTTCTCTCACAGTGAACCATGATGGCAGAAGCTTTCTGAAATATACTGTCATGATAACTCAAAAGATTCTGTAGTGTAACCTTTCCATTCATAATATCATCTATTAATCTCCTTAATCTGCATGATGCCAAATATCCTTTGGGTTAAAGAAACATTGCTGCACGTTTAAACCCAGATGGAGAGGTGCCAGCCCCTTGCCCTGTAGAGACCAGAATTCTGCTTATATGAGGCAGCAGTAGTCTTTTCCAACAATGACCAGTTAGGCCTTCTGGGCAGCACCAGCATAACAACAGTTTGTATTTCCATCTATACAGGTGCTCTTTATGCCACAGCTGGAAGGCAGGCAAGATACCCTGGGAGTTCATATAAATGAACCACTCACCTCTGCCACAATCCAATTACAAAAAATAAATAGATGTAATGCTCTCCTTTCTTTCACACACCTTCAAAACTGTGCTCCCATTCAATCTCTTTTGCTTTCACTAAGGCATTTTTGTTTCTCCAACACATTAAATTAAAAAATAAAGAGCATAAGAAAGAGCAAAGACATGATATGAATACACCCATCACTACTTACTTCTCCTGTGATTGGATTGGTTCCATATTTCTTTATCCAAGGAACAATGCTCCTGAAAAGGGATAAAGTAATTTGTGACAAGCACCATCAGAAACCTCTACTGATGGCCACGATTGTCTTTGCTAACTTGCAGAGACCAAATGATGGTTACACAGCTGTAAGCAGTTCAACAACAGGAAAATGAAGCTAAGTACAGACAGGAACTTACAGGATGTCAAAGACTGTCCCATCTGGTGTGCACACTGGGTATTCAAATGGCTGCAGAGACAAACTGGAAAAAAGAGAACACACTCTTGTTAGCAAAATCAGCTGGAAATCACGATGTAATTGGCAATCACATTCAGCATCCCTTGCTAGGGATGCTTCCATAATCCTGGCAGCTGTTAGCTCATATGTATGGAAGGCAACTTCCTGAACTACCCAAGTAACAAGGATTTCTAACCCACTTATACCAACTCTCTTCCTTCACTCCTGCACTTCAAGCAGTAAACTCTAAACAGAAAAAAATAGCAGAAATATTCTTCAAGCTACCTTAATCACTATCTCAGCAAGATGAGAGACTGACCAAGCACATTCTGAGCAGGGACAAGTAGATTTGAGCCCTGATAACACAGATTTGAAAGAGTGGGATGTACACAGTAATTGTTCTGCATTATTTTATCACTTGTGTATTCTTTCAGCCATCACCTCCAACCTCTGCAGACACTGATCATGGGTCACACAGACTTTGTTTCAGTTCTTATTCAACTTTTTCTTGCCACACTACTGCCCCAGCAGGCACAAGTCAATGAAAGTAACTGCCTCAGAAGAACATGGCTTTAGTTCAGTGTCACCAGCCTGATAAACAGATGTGTCATTTTATAATGATAATGTAAATTTGTTGTCTTACCTGCAGTGATCAAATGATAAACGTCTAAAATTGGTCCGTGGAAGGTCTGTTTATGGAAAAAGAAAACCCACACAACGGTTTTAATAAATACATAGTATTCTAGGTAACAAAGAAACATTTTAAAGTTATATTTTGCTACATAAATCGTGGCAATTTACTGATGACAAGGATAAACACATAAAGCTTGCAAAACTGTAACTAAAATTTCTGAACTGAAATTACACTGCCGGAAAAAGGTCACAACAGAGCTCTGACAGACCGAGAGCGCTGAATTTAAATCAGATGATCAACGCCCAGGCCCTGCCCCACCAGTGGGCACAGACCCGGCGGAGGGCGGGGACGCCCATCTGGCCACAAACGCGGCATTTCCGAGCAGTACCGTGAGCTCGGCCGCAGGCCGGGGGTCGGAGCTCAGCACCCGCTGTCCCGGGGATCTGAGGGAGCGGCCCGTCCCCCCTTACCTGCTTTCTTGCCGCCGTAGAACTGCGTGTACTCGGCGCACGTGATGTACCTGCGAGACAGAGGGGTCACTGAGGCACAGCACAGACACGGCCCCGCACAGCTCGGCCCCCCCGCGCCCCGCCCCGCGCCCCCCGCTCACATCTTGTCCTTCTGGTGCTGCCGCTTGCCCATGGCGCCGGCTCGGCCTGCTCGGCCTGCGCTGCCCGGGCCGCGCCTCGGGCCCGCCCGCGCCTTCCGCCGGGTGCGGCGGGGAACGGCCGCGGCGCGGAAACACCGGCGGCGGCAGACGCGTTCCGGGGCCGCGCCGGGCTGGGGGGGAACAGGCTGGGAAAGCCGGGGATGTGCAGCCTGGAGAAGGTTGGTGGGGCCTCAGAGCAGCCTTCCAGGGCTTCTGTTTCACTTAAATATGTTTTCTTGCATGGAACTTAAAATCATTGTATTCCTGGTCTCTTGGGCAGTGACAGAACCTCCCAAGAAAAACTGGGTAGAAAAACCTACTTGGTGTCTTAATATGGATACAGCTCTTCACAAAAAGTATTTCAGTGTCTCTTCAAAGACTTAACGACAAAAAATTTACTGTCTCTTAGCTAATTACCTTTAAATCCCATTAAAGAGCCTGCATTACAAGAGTGGTATGAACAGCACAAGGCTGTACAGAGGACAGTCAGAGTCCGGATACCTTGTCTTTACCAGGAAGAAACAGCCAGGTGTCACTTAACAAACACCTCCGAATCCATTCCTGCTTTGTTCTTTCCTTGTTAAACCATCAACCTGGCAGCTGTCTACACAAAGCCACTGGAGTGAAATCCATGAAAGTGGAGAGCCAGATTCCCACTGACTGCACCAGGCTTTGGACCAGACTCCCCTTCTCCCCAGAAGATGGTGTTCAGCTGCTGTTTTAATCCCATCAGTTGGTCCTTGGCTGCATCCATGAGCACAAGGGTGAGCACAACCTGCTTTGCTCGCAGGGAGTTAGACTAAAGGACTTCTGAAAGTCTCTTCCAACCCAAATATTCCATGATTCTATGTTGTTATGGTTCTCCTCTGAAGAATAGTTGTTCCCATGAGTGTAGTCTAATTGGCAACAGCATATGAATTATTTACAACATTACAACTGGTTCTCACTATCAGACTCTTTGGCCACAGCAGCACAGCTACTCCTTGTCCTGGCTGAGGGTGAAGGATATTGTTTTTTAGAGGTTTAGGGGAAAAACTACCCTTTTACAAGGGTTTAAATACACTTACTCATTTCAATTCTCTTACTCAAAAACATTTCAAAGCAAGGCATAAGCTGAGGCACACCCAAACAACAAAGCCTGCAAAGAACCAACACCTTCACTTGCTCCTTTCCCACCACCAAGCACAGTCTGGGAAAAGAAAACAACTTGTTTTGTTTTCAGTGGAATTCCAAGAGCACTCCACAAGGAACATGGCCAGAACTGCAGGAAGCTCCTTCCCACTCTGGTCAGTGGTGAGGGGAGCCTGTTTGGCTCTGGCTGAGATGATGAGCACTCCCACACAGCTCCTGCTCCCTCGGCCAAGATGGGGCTCCAGAGGCAAACGCTGTAGCTGTCCACAGCCATCACCAGCACTTGCCTGATCACACTTTCAGAGGAAAGATCATCCAGACAGAATTATTTATTTCCAGACACATTAACGTGATTGAGCCTGTGTTGACATTTCTGGAGATGCCTGTGCCCTTTGTAATAATTCAAGACCATGTTTTTGCTTTTTGTTTTTTTAAACCAATGCAATGTTCTTTTATTTTGTACTTACAAAAAGAGCCACCCCATTGTATCCCTCCCCCTCCCCCCAAAATGCCTTTTACAAACATTGAAAAATTAAAAACCTGATGATGACATGTTAATTTGGTAGAATTACTTTGAAACATAGCCTTTGTAATTAAATTCCTACAAGATGACTTTGTAGTGATAGCCTGATTATTGGCCAAATAAAATTCCATATTACAAGTTAGCAAATTCTAGTACAAAAATAGTCCATGTGTTAGAACAGCCTCTTATTATTATATTCACAGGAAAGAGTCTATTGGCTGCATAATACCTTAATATTTATGAAATTTCTTTTTACGTGGCTCATTCATCTAATTTAATATAGTGTTGAGCCTCAATAAATCCTCAGGCAAAAAACCCTAAACAGGGTTAAATATGCTGTTCAGTGTACTCTGAAGTACTGTGCTTTTCACAGGACATCCAAGAAACCGCACAAACAGTTCTCAGCTCGTTTTAATATTAAATGAGATCCAGATCCAAAAGGATCCCCCTGAAGTACATATCCATGACTTTCCATAGAAACAGAGGCCTCAGCTTCAGAGGAAACAGCTTCAATGGTCAAGTTTCACTTGGGAAACTGTCTAGCTCCTCCACTCATCGTTTTCAGGAATCCGCTGGGACCTCTGCGGCACAGCCCTTCTTCAGGAGTGTCCCCACTGACCGGGCTCTCGCTCCTCTTCTGTCTCTGGTTAATGCTGTTCAGAAGTTTCTCTCGGACCAGGCCTCACAGGGAAAATCTGGGGACATGCTACTTGTCTCTCAAGATGTCTAGCTGCTCTTGATACTCTGTGAAAAGCCTCTGGAAGCGGAGGTTCTGTCCAATAACAGGAAGAAGCTCTTTCAATAGTTCTCTCTTTTGTAAACCCTGCACAGAAAACAGAAAAGCATCCTCAGTGTCGGTTTCTCGTGCTTCACGTGTCGGAGGAAAATAACTTTTCAGGGATGGGACTGTGCAACTACACGAATTTATTGTTTAAAATAACAAACGCATCAGTCGAGGCGTGAGCTTTTACAACACCTCCGAGTAATGGAGACTAGTCACAAGATTTAGGGTTACATCGTAATTTATAACTTTCTAATCCAATAGATACTTAAAACGACACTTTGTTTTAGATTAATGACCTATCACCTGTGGCACTTCTCACTGCAATGCAGCTTATGTTTTGACCAATAACTTCTCATGTCACGTACACACAGATGTCTCTCTTATACCATCTAAATTCTTAACTTAAACTATATAAAATCACACTATTATAAAACCCTTCACCAAAACACCCAGTGTACAATTTTACTTATAATGATAGGAACACAAGTTTGTAATCCTGTTGCTTAAAGTCCACAAATTTTTGTCAATTAAGCCAGACCTAGTCTCTTCCAGGGTTGTAAATCAAAGCCTCCTTTAATTGCAGGAGTTTCTACTTCTCTGTCTCCCACACTCAGAATCTGTGTTATCATTAACATGTTTCATAGAGCTCTCTAAGATTCATGCCCTTTTTCCTGCCTAGAGAGAGCTGTGTATTTTATGTCCTCACTCGGCTTCCATGAATCCCAGAATAAAAACTGACTTTACATTTGCACACTCATGAAGCTGGAGCAGTCTCTGCAGTTCCAGATTCCAAGGTGTGTTCTGAGAGGGGAGACATGTCTTTGGCATGTCCCTGGTTCAAAGCTGCTGTTTGAACACTGTCGAGAGCTGAACATGCAACTTTCCTTCATCTGTGTGATACTCACGACAGCACCAGAGCTGACTCTGGGTCAACAAGCATTTGCCTGTGGTTTCACATGGAATAAATCTCAGTGCCATGGGATAGAGACTGCTTATGTGATCAGAGCAGAGTATGGAAAAGGTAATACCCTGTAGTTTTTATGGGAAACTCTTCCTTGTTCTTCATTAAACTACTATCAGGACTTACCATAACTGTTGATTCCCACTGACTTCCAGCTGAGTAATGAACTGGACCCAGTAAATCCTTGCATAATTCTCGCAAACGATATTCAAACCCTGGAGATAATCAGAAATAAAATCACATTCATAAGCATTTCACTACATATAACCACTCCACAATGTAGCAGACAACATTCAGGAAAGAATTATAATAAATAAAATAATAAAATAAAATAAAGCCCAAAATACTTATTGTATAGTAATATGACTAATAAGTCATATTACTATTCTTACAGAAAATCTTTGGAAATACAAGATGATTTTAGAGCTCTGAAGGGTCTTATTTAAGGTTCTCAAAACCAAAACCACTACTAAAGATGATCTACAACAGGGAGAAAAACTGAAGTCTGAAGTAATTACTCCAGCTTGTTTTAAGAGCTGCCCTGATCTCAACCTCTCTCCCACTGCCCCCCCCATCCCGCCCCTAAAAAACATACCAGCTGTTAGAAAACCAAAACACATTTAATAAAACCACACAGCTTCCAGGCCACCTTTATTCACCCAAAAATCAGAGGAGGGAATTCCCTTGCAAGAAGCGAAGTCTATGCAAGAGTAACTTGTCAATCAACATATAACAGATGGAGCATTTTAATGGATTAGAATTCAGTAGACACTGAAATAATCTAAGAATAAAGGGTCAATAATAGAATGTGCAATTTTCAAAGTTCAGCAGCTCTAGAAAACTAGTGAAGCAGCAATACACATCTGGCAAAGCACAGTTTTTGTGACACCCATCCATGGCAGCAACATTTGGAGGTGCCAGAGGAACCCAGCTGAGGTTCTCAATTAGTGAAGGCTTTTAAAAGTACAATAATCTCTTTAACATATGACCCAAGATGAATATTTTAATTTCAGCTGGGGAAGGACAGAGAGAACCACATGCAGTTCAGTAAGCTCTCCTGTTAAATAAGGTAAGGGTCAAAAGGCAAGAATTAATGAGTTTGATTTTAATTCTGGCAACACCTATTAGGTGGCCTAACACGAACAATTTCATTTCCCTCAGTGCAGAATGATTATGGAAGGTCAGGAGTAAGGCTGAATTAATACAATGGGAACTACTAAATTATAAATGTGGACAGGCAGAGATACAAGAGAGATCTTTAGAATCCAAAAAGTGTAAAGTCAGATGGTTAACCTTATTTAACATAATAGCATAGAGAGAAAATGTATTCAAATATAAAATAGACACACAGAACCTTTCTTGTGTGTTTCTTTCCTCACAGAATTTAACACATGGAATTCACCAGTACAGACAGTTGACATTTTAGAATGTAAAAGAATAAAGTGCAAGCAATACAGCAAATTCTCTGCAGTTTTATGGGCTCTGATACAAAGTGTCAGAGACTGAGCAACCATCTCACATCAGGCAGCAATTGCCAGCTGACTGAGGAACATTAGGTATTTTGCAAGGTGCTGCTGGTTTTCCTGAAACATCTGTAGCTGCTACAAGACAACACCCAGGATCTGCCTCACAGACCACTGGGCTTTTTAACAATGCAATTGCCACTATTGGAGTCTGCAGATGGCACTGCTTCCCCAGACCATGGTCTGTTCCCAGTCACTGGGTCAAAACAGGATTCCTCAGAACTGAGCACTGCAAGAAGCAAATCCAATTTGTTTTGGTTTTAAGCAAACTCTGAGTCCAGAAGCCAAGTGCTAAAAGGAGGATGTTAAGGGCAATCATACATATATACATGACATGAACAGTGTTTCTTAAAAGCCCATCAGAACTGCAGAGAAGTACCAGAGCCTGGCAGGTCTCACCTTCATTAACTAGGTACCGTGCATAGATAAGGAGCCAGTGGTGATATTCGTGACTGGATTGTAACATAAGTGCTGCTGCTATCTGGTTCTCCAGGTATGCAAGTGTTGTTTCTTGTTGCACTAAATGAGGCATGGAGAACAATCTTGCAGCTTGCCTTCCTGAACTGCAAAACCAAAAAGATTAACGTGCCATAAAATCAGATACAAGTTTAAGGAATATATCTTTTTGTAGCACTAGCTATACTGCACTGATCTTTCAGAGGCACACAAGATATAAAGCATTTAAAGGATTTCTTGCATATAAATGTATTGTCATAAGAAAGCTAATTTGAAAAAATTAACCAGTTAGAATTTTTTTCAAACAGGGAATTTTTCATTCTGTTATTGTCTCTCTCTCTCAAAAAGAGAGTGTTGTTTGTTTGTATTTCAAATGCTTTTCACAATTAATTCCCCTTCTCCTCAAGAGAAGAGCAATAAAATCATACAGCTCTACACAGTTTCTCTCCAGAAAAAATTTCAACTTGGATGTGAAGGGCAGAAATAGCAAAGAAATCTGCCTGGGAAATCTAATTCAAATCCAAGTGAGGCTGGGCTGTTAAACTACCTACAGGAATCTGCTCTGGCTCACACAATTCCTTGGTGATATTTTCACATGTTAAAAATACTCACTAGATGACTAATATCTCAACTTTCTCAAAGACTTCATTAAATAGATTCTTTGAGGCCAACTGAACTGCTCAAAAATTGTAGGCCTACTCCAGAAAGCTGGTAAACTAAAAATTAAAATGAAAAATGTAAATAATTTGTTTTAGGTAATAAAAGTATTACATACACAAAGTTGTCCAATACCTTACCCATCCAATAAAGAGGAGCCTTAAAATGATTGCATTTAGAGCGTGCTTTCCTGCCCCCCAGACAATCCCATAACAACATTAAGATACAGACTATAAACATGCAAAGGTTTAAAAAACCAATGTATGAATGACTGATTATTTCAGAGCCATTGGCATTTCAGGAACCAACTCAGTGATCCAGGCATGTGAATAAATGACATGACAAAACCCAGACAAACATGCTGATGACATGAAGGCAGCGAGTGCGTACTTTGATGTCCGTCCCTGTATTACAGCCAAGGGCCCAGAACACAGCATGGCTTCTTGGGATGGCAAACTAGTCCTGAAGTCTGCACATTGTGCTAGAGAGTCCTGTTTGTCAGAAACAAGATTCCTGAAAAAAGCAAACAACCAAAAAGAAGTCTGAGGATTGCAAACAGCAACGTCAGTGGATCCAGCTCTGTTCTGCCTCAAAGCCTGATTTGTGTTTTCAGAGATAACCAAAAAAAATATCACTGAAGTGCTCAGGAATCCCAGGCACCCTGATTATTCCCCCTACGTGTCCAAATTCTGCTTGTGCCATGTCCCTCCTACCTCCAAAGTTGAAAATATTAATTGTATAATGTAATTTACCATTAGTTTGGAAAGAAATTAATTTTCTACTTGCCTTTTTACATTCTAATAAGAAGCCAGAATGATGCCTAGAGTGAACACAGGTAATGACTTTCTCATTAGGAACTTGATTTTACCTTATGTCAGGTGTCCCCCCACCACCAGACACACACATTGACAATCTTTTCTATAATTACAGCTATCCCTTCATATGGAGGGAGCTGACATTACATTCCCACACCTAATTAAGGATATCATCTTCACCTGCTTGAGATGCCAGAAGAAAGAGAGTGGCTCAAACCAATGCTAAGTTTAGGTTTCAGACAGCACGGGGGTAAAATGGTACAAATATTTAAAATACCTTTTGCTGTTTTATCATGTTTAAATCTGTAGGATGACTAAAGGCATTGCTCTTTCAAATATTTGCCAAACTGTGGTACAAACTAAGAAATGGCAGCAAATTCAGAATTATGGCCGAGAGTCCATCCTCTGCTCCTTACTCCCTTGACAGAAAGAACAAATAAGATGTTTTTCCTTTTCCAGAGGATTCGCCTCAAGTAGTTGAATAACAACACTTATTCTAAGGAGGAGTTAAAATAAGCCCTTTCATCAAGCAGGCTCATTACACTAATTACAACAATTATATTAGGACTACAACATGTTTTTTTTCCTATTAGGAGGACAACAAAGAACCTGTTTTGGAAAGACACTGTAAATAATTTAACCATGGAATTTTTTTATAGGAACTTATGCCTTTCCATGGGGAAAGCCTATCTGATCCCCAACAAGACACAGACTCCTGTGTAACCTTTTCTTGTGTTTAGTAGTAACTCTTCCATGACTCTGAGGTAGGATGATTTCTTCCCAGTAAATCAGAACACATGTTCCTCTG
Source organism: Aphelocoma coerulescens (assembly GCF_041296385.1). NCBI lineage: Eukaryota > Metazoa > Chordata > Aves > Passeriformes > Corvidae > Aphelocoma > Aphelocoma coerulescens. The sequence goes on along the minus strand of NC_091029.1, from coordinate 8,185,820 downwards.
AGTTGCAAAAGCAGGAAACAGTACATGACTTACCACGTAGAAAGAGAAGGATTAAAGCAGTATGCCTTCCCATCAGACATGCTCATGACAGGAATTCCATGCTGAGTCAGCAAGATCTGAGAGACAGTTGCATCACTTCCTGCAAGTCAAATCAAACCAAAGTGTTTCTTTTGGAGTCTTGCCTAAGACTCATAACGGTCAGAAATTGCATCCACCATTAATTATCAGTTACAGCAACCAACAGAAAAAGGTTCAATGTTGTTCTCAAGAACTGATAGGAAAGTCAAGACACAAGTTAATGATGGCAAGCACCAGGCTCAATGCAGTAGCATTAACATCAATTTTGCAAAATACATTATTGATCTTGCTGCTGCAATTTATACAGAACATGGGCTTAATGAGGAACATTCTCCTTACCTAGGGAAAATCTTCAGCAATTCTGCTATGTCTTTTGTAACCCAAGAAACTTTTAGCTTTCTTTTTCCCATTAAGTTAAAATTATAAACCCCAGCATATTTAGAAAAGTGTGCTAAGAGCACAGTATAAGTGGGATAGCTGGAGTCTCATTTCCCAGCATATTCCAAGCCCAGGGCTTCTGCATGTAACTTCTAATGATGACATTTGCAAATTGGTAATACAATTGCTTCTCTAGCTAGTTTGGATCAGTACTGTACTAAAACAGAAGCTAATGTACTCTGAGACACTGCTTTTTTGATGATTTGTGTTGTGCCAGATTGAAACTGAAGATTTTAAAGTAATGAATCAGAAGATAATCAGTTGTTGTTCATCACTGAGACAATAAACATGCAAATTACACAGA